>NC_134404.1:108460236-108760236 GCF_038048845.1 Mixophyes fleayi | reverse complement strand
CTCAATTAACTGTGAAAAACCAGCTGTGTTTATTGTGGAGATTGGACGCAGATCTAACCAGGGCCGGATTAACGGAATGGAGGCCCCTGGGCTAAGGGGGCCCCCATTCCCCCGTGAGGCCCCCCCATTAGCAGACTGGACCCCCTGTTAGCTGACCGCCCCCCCCCCGTTAGCTGACCACCCCCCCAAGCGCTTACCTTCTCCTGTCACTGCAGCCCTCCTTCCGCGGCGCGCTGTAAGCTGCTTACTGAGGAGATCTCATGACACTCTCGCGAGATTTCCTCAGTAAGGAGATTACTGAGCGCCGGAGAAGGAGGACTGCAGTGACAGAGCTCAGCATTGATCGCCCCCTGGATGCCTGAGGCCCCTGGGCTGTACCCCAGTTAGACCTCGGGTTAATCCGGCCCTGGATCTAACACTAACATTGCATCCATGGCGTTTGGGATTTGCTTGGCGACTGGGTGACTGCTGTCATATTTGCTTCCCCTCGCAAATGATTGTTTCACAGTTAATTGCTGAAATGTAGGACTGCTCATTTTCTTGACCTGCTTCTGGGATGACGATTCACCCCCAGCAACAGCAACAGCAGCAGCAGTGGGACTAACGCTTTCTTCAGAGGAATCAATAATAGTGCAGGAGTCATCCAGCCTTAAGTGGGATGCCGGGCTAACTCCGAGCGCTACTGAGGATATTGATGAGGATGGTGTGGTGGGTGAATTTTGTAGCCGTCGGGATGTCGGTGAGCGGAGGGTCTTAGCTGATGATGGAGTGCTTGTATTTTTTTGGGAAGAACTTTCAGCTTTTCCCAACACTTTGCCATGAACTCTCGTTAAATGGCGTAACATAGACAAGGTTCCAAGATGGTTAAGGTCCCTCCCTCGACTGACTGTGGCTTGACATACACTACAAATGGCTATACAATTGTTGTCTGGATTTGGGTAGAAATAATTCCACACATAAGAAGTGGATTTTTTTGTTTTATGCCCAGGCCTTTTTCTTGTCACGTGCCAGAACTGCTGCCACTGGTGCAGGACTTACACAAACAACCTCATCCTCATCAACATCCTCATTAGCGCCCTCGTCGCCTACACAAATCTCTCCCTCATCCTCTTCTAATTCCAAATTGGCATCCTCAATTTGGGTATCACCGGCTACACTCAGGCTATTAAGGCACACATCAGCAGAATGCTCACGATTAGACATCCCACTGTTGGATGGACTCTCCACAGGGATTGTTGTCATTTGTGAATCAGAGCAAAAATTCGCCTATAATGCCTTACTGTTATCTTGCAGCTCGGCTTTGACACGTAACAGTAGTTGTGCACCAATTGTAGGCTGGGTAACTTTTTGGGATCTGCCACTAATAGCCAAAGGTGAAGGCCTCATTCCCTCTTTGCCACTGCGTGTGTAGAATGGCATGTTTGCAATTTTTTTTATATATCGGCACTTAACTTTTGCTCAGTAACACTTCTTTTTCGCTTTAACACATTCATTTTTTTTTTTTTTCTGTTTTTTGCACTGATTTGGAAACACTCTGTTTTTTGACATCGCCTTGGCCAGATGACGTACTGGGAACACTAACATCAAGACTGGTGACAGAACCTGGTTGCTCATTCTGATCATATGTGGACTGCTTTGAATCCATTCTGAGCGCAAAGCACTTGTAGTGGTAAAAATTATTTGGTAAGATGCTGCTGACAGATATGACTTTTGACAGCCAGAAATATTTATGCACAATTAGGGGGGACACCCCAAAAGCACTGGGGAGGGCTAAAAATTAGTTGGTAGATACTGCTGACAGATATGACTTTTGACAGCCAGAAATATTTATGCACAATTAGGGGGGACACCCCAAAAGCACTGAGGAGTGCTAAAAATTAGTTGGTAGATACTGCTGACAGATAGTAATTTTGACAGCCAGAAATATTTATGCACAATTATGGGGCACACCCCAAAAGCACTGGGGAGTGGCAAATATAAAAAAAAAATAATAAACCTCTATCCTCCTCTCTTCTCTAGCGATTTTTGTTAGAGCAATTGCAAGAGGAATATTGGATTCTCTGTCCCTACTCTAATCAGCCTGTGACTACACCCTGCTCTCTCCCTCTGTCAAATGGCGATGGATTGCTGTGGAGGCGTGTATTTATAATCTTGAGAACCGAGCCCTGAGATCCGACGACGTCACGATGACGTTCGGCCTCGATTTGGATTCGGAGCGGGCGGGAGAGTACTGAGCTACTCAGCTCGGTACTCGGATAGGCAAAGTTCGGGTGGGTTCGGTTCTCGGGGAACCGGACCCGCCCATCTCTATTGAGAATTGAGTCTGTTTAAATTTTAAGTTGGATTTTAATACACATGTATGTAAAAGTATTTTTCAATAAATGTATGAATTACTGATATGAATATTGGGACATATTTATAGAATCAAAGGGGGGTTAAGAATCACTGAATTAGAGTATATGAACATAAACAATAAAATATATAAAGTGGATATCTTCATAAAAGTAAATACAGATCTGCTTACTACTTATTTCAGAAAGTCCTGTAAACTGGCATGTTGGTGATGTTTACATCACAAGAGCCAATGATTTCAACCTTTCATTTACATGCTGAAGCTGCACTGCCAAGTAAAACCAATATTCAACATTAATATGTATTGAAGTTTGTGCATTATTGACTTGGCTAATATACATGGAATAGTTGAAGCATGGTCCATTGTTTTATTTGTTTGTATAGAGCCAGACTATGAAGCAGAGCTTTACACAAGGAGGATCTGATTTATCAAGGGACGCATACTGAGAGCAACATGCGTATGCCTTAAAACGCACTGAATTTGGGCATATGTACGCCCGAATTCAGCAAGGAGTGGATCTGAAGGTACTTGCGCTGATGAATTAGGTCTGCTCAGCACTACAACACAAGACACTGCAGAATACGTCCAATTCCTGTCAGCTGTTAATAATATAGGCAATAATAAAAGAACAGTTAAAAAAAGTGTTTTTTCAATCCCTCCCCCCTTGAAGTACATTCATTATGATGTTCTTAATGTCTAATGAACATAAAATATTGTTACCGTTGCTCCTGATTGCATGTACATGTTATATCGGGCATAGGAGACTTTCATCACTAGTGATCAGGGGCTAGATTTACTAAGCTGCGGGTTTGAAAAAGTGGGGATGTTGCCTATAGCAACCAATCAGATTCAAGCTGTCATTTTGTAGAAGGTACTAAATAAATGAAAGTGTCACGGGCACTAGGAGTCTTTACCCAGGGATCACCAGGTGATAGGCTTACCAGAGCAGTATAGGTGGTAATATGGTACTCTGGTAGCAGGGTGATCACGGAACAGGAAATAGCAGATGATGAGATGCTCAGGAAAGTCTATGACTAGCAGCACTGGCAATATGGAGGTAGTAATACACGAGGAACTGTATGGACAAAGGACACGTGAAGGTAGTCAGTGGTCTGCGGTAGCAAGTTGTACCACTGCTATAGTGAGGAGGAATGTCCAACAGAAACGAGGAGGTGATGAGAGTCAGCGGTCTGCGGATAGCAAGTTGTACCGCTGTCTGAGTGAAGGAATGGAATCCAAGTGGAGGTATCCGGGGAGTCAGTGGTCTGCGTTAGCAAGTTGTACCACTGCTATGTGAGAGGATACTGGAACAGGTGAAACTGTAAACAGGGATCAGTGGTCTGCCACTAGCAAGTTGTACCACTGAATATATATGTGAGGAGGTGCACGGGGAGAGACTGCAACACAATATATACACGGGCACCTTGACTTTGAACCACAGTGATATGCACAATATAAATGTATAGATGACTGAACAATACTGCCAATATAGAAAGTCTCTTGAAGTAGTCCAGCATAAGATAACACAGTCAATGATGGCAATAGACTCAGCGGATAGCACACTCCAGAGGAGAACCAACACAGTCCAGCAAGGTATGCAATACACAGCACAGTCAATGAGAAGTATGCATACCGTGGTTCAGGAGGCAGTCAGACAGGAGTGCAGAGATACCTGAACGGCAGGAGGCCGGCAGGATGCGAAGTCCCTGGATGGGTGAAGCGGTGGTCTAGTAGGTGCAGCGCACGGGTAGGTAGACCAGCAGGGAACACAGGAAAGCGTGGAGAGCGGATCAGCAGTAGATGGATGAGTAGTGCTGAGGAGTAGCAGCAGCGGGTCTCTGCGGGAACACGGAGGTAGCCAATAGCAACCAGCAGGTGCAGTAACGATGGGACACGGGAGAGCAGAGTTGAACAGGCACTGTTGATCACGGAGAATAGCGGGTAGCAATAGTGGAGGCAGACTCAAGGAAACACGGGAGCGTTGACAAGGACTGAAGACTGAAGCGCACAGAGGCAGCGGATAGGAATCAGCCAAACAGTCACGATGAAACACAGACGGGTTGCAGGTTGAAGACTGTAGTGCACGGAGGCAGCGGATAGGAATCAGCTAGCAGTCACGATGATGAAACACAGACGAGTTGCAGGTTGAAGACTGTAGTGCACGGAGGCAGCGGATAGGAATCAGCTAAACAGTCACGATGAAACACAGACGGGTTGCAGGTTGAAGACTGTAGTGCACGGAGGCAGCGGATAGGAATCAGCTGGCAGTCACAATCATGAACAGGTGAGTGGATGTGAATGAAAGACTGTAGTGCACGGAGGCAGCGGATAGGCATCAGCTAACAGTCCCAATGATACATGGTAGAGTTGAAGTGATTAGAAGACTGTAGTGCACGGAGGCAGCGGATAGGAATCAGCTCACAGTCACGATGATACAGTAGATGGTAGAAGTGGTATGGGAACCACAGTAGCAGAAGTGGTTTGGAAACCACAGAGGTAGAAGTGGTTTGGAAACCACAGGAATCAGCAGGGCTGAATAAACAAGGAAACACAGGAACACCTTCAGAGACTCATGGGGAATGAGACTCCAAGATCAGGCAATGTGGTGATGACCACAGGTGCTTAATATAGGGAGGTTGCCTGATCTGCCAATTAAGTTAAAGGAACATACACTGGAGGTATAGAAAGGGCTGCGCATGCGCAGTCCCTCAGGATGGAGGACGGCCACGGTTCCTAAATGTCCGGGAAGAAGCACTCACAGTCCGGTGAGTGACAGTACCCCCCCTTTTAAAGGTGGGCACAGAACGCCTGGAACCGGGCTTGTCCGGATTTTTGGAATAAAACTTCTTCAGAAGGGCAGGAGCATTAAGATCTTCAGCTTTGATCCATGAACGCTCCTCAGGACCAAAGCCCTTCCAATGAACGAGGAAACGGAGGACTCCTCGCGAAATTTTTGCATCCAATACCTCAGTAATCTCGAAATCCTCCTCCTGATGAACTTGAACTGGCTGCGGTGCTGAGGAAGGAGTCGAGAAACGGTTGATGATGAGAGGTTTGAGCAAGGACACATGGAAGGCATTGGAGATCCGAAGATTCTTAGGAAGAAGAAGTTTAACACATACTGGATTGATAACTTGAATGATCCTATATGGACCAATAAAACGAGGGGCGAATTTCATAGATGGAACCTTCAAACGAATATTTTTGGTAGATAACCAGACACGATCTCCAATTTTTAGTGGTGGAATAGCCCGCCTCTTCTTATCTGCGAAAGACTTATATTTGTTAGATGTCTTCTTTAAACAGGTTTTGACCTGAGACCAGATATTTTTGAAGGTCTGACAAGCAGTCTCCACAGCAGGAACTTGGGTGGGCGGGAGGGCAGGAAATTCCGGAAAAGACGGATGGTGACCGTAGACCACAAAGAATGGAGTTTTGGATGATGACTCATGGTACATGTTGTTATGGGCGAATTCAGCCCAAGGGAGCAATTCTACCCAGTTGTCTTGGTTGGCTGAAGAGAACATCCTAATAAAAGTCTCAAGATCTTGATTGACTCGTTCCGTTTGTCCGTTAGATTGCGGATGGTAAGACGATGAGAGTGCTAATCGTATGCCCAAGGTTTTACAAAGGGCCCGCCAGAATCTGGAAACGAATTGTACTCCTCTATCTGACACAATCTCAGACGGACATCCATGGATGCGGAAGATTTCTTTAATGAAATGTTCAGCCAGAGTAGACGAGGAAGGTAAACCGGACAGAGGGACGAAATGAGCCATCTTCGAAAATCTGTCTACCACTACCCAAATAGTATTGTGATTCTTACTTGGTGGCAAATCAGTAACGAAATCCATACTAATATGGGTCCAAGGCTTGGACGGAATGGGTAGTGGTCGCAGCAACCCTGCTGGAGTTCTGCGGGAGGATTTGAACTGAGAACATAAATCACAGGAAGCAATAAACTCTTTGACGTCTCTCCTCATTGAAGGCCACCAGTAACTACGAGAGAGAATCTCAAAGGTCTTATGTTCACCGGCGTGTCCAGAAAAACGAGAGGCATGGAACCACGAAAGGATTTTCCTCCTCAGAGTAGGAGGCACGAGGGTCTTCCCAAATGGCAGCATTTTGGTGGATGAAGCAGCCAGAGAAATACATTTGGGGTCTAGAATAGCATGGTTGGGAACCTCTTCTACATCAGAGGACGTCACAAAAGCTCGAGATAGAGCGTCAGCTTTCTTGTTCTTAGCAGCTGGTTTGAAGGTTATAATTAATTCAAAACGGGAAAAGAAAAGAGACCATCTTGCTTGACGAGGGTTCAAGCATTGAGCAGATTGCAAATATGACAAGTTCTTATGATCCGTGAAGATCGTCACCGGATGGCGAGCTCCTTCCAACAAGTATCTCCATTCCTCTAATGCAGCTTTGATGGCCAGCAACTCCTTGTCCCCGATAGTATAGTTTTTCTCTGCGGGCAGAAGACCCCGAGAGTAGAAGGCACAAGGATGTAATTTTTGTTGCTCCGAGCGTTGGGAGAGAATAGCTCCTAAGCCCACATTAGAGGCATCTACTTCTAGGAAGAAGGGGAGTGTCACATCAGGTTGTCGCAGAATGGGAGCAGACGAGAAGGACTCTTTGAGGATTTGAAAGGCTTGGAGAGCCTCAGATGACCATTGCTTAGTATTAGCCCCTTTCCGAGTTAAGGCCACAATGGGAGATGCAATGGATGAGAAGTCTTGAATGAAGCGTCTATAGTAATTGGCAAAACCTAAAAAACGCTGGATGGCACGAAGAGTAGTTGGCTGAGGCCAATGTAGTACAGCATTTACTTTGTCTGGATCCATCTTCAGACCAACTCCGGAAACTATATACCCCAAGAATGGAATCTGGGGTAACTCGAATGAACATTTTTCCAATTTACAGAACAATGAGTTTTTCCGTAGTCTGGAGAGGACCTCTGCCACATGTTGGTGATGAGAAGGCAGGTCCTGTGAGAAGATCAATATGTCGTCCAGGTAGACAACGACACATACATATAATAAGTCCCGAAAGATCTCATTGATGAAACCCTGGAAAACCGCGGGGGCATTACACAGCCCGAAGGGCATTACTAAATATTCGTAATGCCCATCTCTGGTGTTAAACGCGGTCTTCCATTCGTCACCGGAACGGATTCTAATTAAATTGTAGGCACCACGAAGATCCAACTTAGTAAATATCCGAGCTCCCTTGATGCGATCAAATAGCTCAGTGATCAGCGGAATGGGATACCGATTCTTGATAGTAATGGCGTTGAGTCCACGAAAATCTATACAAGGGCGTAATGATCCATCCTTCTTTTTGACGAAGAAGAACCCAGCTCCAGCGGGAGAGGTGGAAGGTCGAATGAACCCACGCTGGAGATTCTCCCGTATGTACTCAGATGTGGCTTGAGTTTCAGGTAACGAGAGAGGATAGACCCGACCCCTGGGAGGAGTCTTGCCAGGTAGAAGGTCGATCGGACAATCCCAAGAACGATGAGGAGGAAGACGTTCAGACTGAGCTTTATCAAACACATCGGCAAATGAAGCATACTGAGGAGGGAGTCCCGGGGAGGAAGATGAGATGGAAGATTGCTGTACTTTAAGAGGAATAACTTGAGAGAGACAACGATGGTGACATTCAGGCCCCCAAGACGTAACTTGAGGGGTGCGCCAGTCAATCTGGGGAGAGTGACATTGAAGCCATGGAAGGCCTAAGACAATCGGACTTGTCGTAACAGGAAGAATTAAAAACGAAATTTCTTCATGGTGTAGTACACCAATCTGAAGGGTTACTGGAGACGTACTCTGGGTGATGAGACCATTGATGAGACGTGATCCATCTATAGCCGTCACAGTAATGGGTGTTTTTAAAGTGATCACTGGTAGGGACCATTGATTCACTAGTGATTTAGAAATGAAATTTCCTGCTGCTCCGGAATCAATCAATGCCTGTGACTCAAAGGATTTAGTAGCAAAGGAAATCGTAACATCGAAAGCGCAGACTTTAGATTTCATAGACAATGGAGAGGACTCCAGGGACCCTAACTTCACCTCTCCAGAACTAGTTAGGGCCTGGCATTTCCCGATCTCTTAGGGCAAGAACTGAGCATATGTGTGGAATCAGCACAATAGATACAGAGTCTATTCTTTACTCTTCGTTTCCTCTCTTCTAAAGATAATTTGGAACGTCCTATCTCCATGGGAATCACAGAAGGTGAAACTGGACGAAATTGAGGGTTTAAACGAAGAGGTGCTTTAGCAGAAGTTGTTTTCTCAGATTCTCTTTCACGAAATCTCATGTCTACACGATGGCAAAGAGAGATCAAATCTTCTAGTGACGAAGGAAGCTCTTGGGTAGTCAGTGCATCTTTAATTTTATCGGAGAGCCCCTGCCAGAAGGCGGCAACTAATGCTTCAGTGTTCCACTGAAGTTCAGAGGCTAAGATCCTAAATTGAATGACATACTGTCCTACTGTATGGGAGCCTTGTCGCAAACGAAGAATGCTGGAAGCAGCGGAGGTCACACGACCTGGTTCATCGAACACACTTCGGAACGTGGAAATGAATTTGGCACTATCTTGTAGAATTGGATCGTTTCTTTCCCACAGAGGGGAGGACCAAGCCAGGGCTTGTCCAGAAAACAATGAGATAAGATAGGCCACTCTGGAACGATGGGTAGAAAAATTTTGAGGTTGGAGTTCAAAATGGACTGAACATTGGTTAAGAAAACCTCTACAAGTTTTGGGGTCCCCGTCATATTTTGACGGAGTAGGCAGGTGAAGCGTAGGAGCTGTAGACACCTGGGATGGCACTGGGGAAACGGAGGAAAGCACAGGAGCTTCAATACTAGCTGTAACAGTCTGTCCAGATGTTCCTTGGGAGGTTAACGATTGGTAACATTGAAGTAACAGCTGTTGGCGAGCATCCTGTTGCTCCACACGACTGACCAGATGCTGCAGCATCTCTTTAGCAGTAGGTTCCGTATCTGGGTCTGTCATGGCCTGATCTTACTGTCACGGGCACTAGGAGTCTTTACCCAGGGATCACCAGGTGATAGGCTTACCAGAGCAGTATAGGTGGTAATATGGTACTCTGGTAGCAGGGTGATCACGGAACAGGAAATAGCAGATGATGAGATGCTCAGGAAAGTCTATGACTAGCAGCACTGGCAATATGGAGGTAGTAATACACGAGGAACTGTATGGACAAAGGACACGTGAAGGTAGTCAGTGGTCTGCGGTAGCAAGTTGTACCACTGCTATAGTGAGGAGGAATGTCCAACAGAAACGAGGAGGTGATGAGAGTCAGCGGTCTGCGGATAGCAAGTTGTACCGCTGTCTGAGTGAAGGAATGGAATCCAAGTGGAGGTATCCGGGGAGTCAGTGGTCTGCGTTAGCAAGTTGTACCACTGCTATGTGAGAGGATACTGGAACAGGTGAAACTGTAAACAGGGATCAGTGGTCTGCCACTAGCAAGTTGTACCACTGAATATATATGTGAGGAGGTGCACGGGGAGAGACTGCAACACAATATATACACGGGCACCTTGACTTTGAACCACAGTGATATGCACAATATAAATGTATAGATGACTGAACAATACTGCCAATATAGAAAGTCTCTTGAAGTAGTCCAGCATAAGATAACACAGTCAATGATGGCAATAGACTCAGCGGATAGCACACTCCAGAGGAGAACCAACACAGTCCAGCAAGGTATGCAATACACAGCACAGTCAATGAGAAGTATGCATACCGTGGTTCAGGAGGCAGTCAGACAGGAGTGCAGAGATACCTGAACGGCAGGAGGCCGGCAGGATGCGAAGTCCCTGGATGGGTGAAGCGGTGGTCTAGTAGGTGCAGCGCACGGGTAGGTAGACCAGCAGGGAACACAGGAAAGCGTGGAGAGCGGATCAGCAGTAGATGGATGAGTAGTGCTGAGGAGTAGCAGCAGCGGGTCTCTGCGGGAACACGGAGGTAGCCAATAGCAACCAGCAGGTGCAGTAACGATGGGACACGGGAGAGCAGAGTTGAACAGGCACTGTTGATCACGGAGAATAGCGGGTAGCAATAGTGGAGGCAGACTCAAGGAAACACGGGAGCGTTGACAAGGACTGAAGACTGAAGCGCACAGAGGCAGCGGATAGGAATCAGCCAAACAGTCACGATGAAACACAGACGGGTTGCAGGTTGAAGACTGTAGTGCACGGAGGCAGCGGATAGGAATCAGCTAGCAGTCACGATGATGAAACACAGACGAGTTGCAGGTTGAAGACTGTAGTGCACGGAGGCAGCGGATAGGAATCAGCTAAACAGTCACGATGAAACACAGACGGGTTGCAGGTTGAAGACTGTAGTGCACGGAGGCAGCGGATAGGAATCAGCTGGCAGTCACAATCATGAACAGGTGAGTGGATGTGAATGAAAGACTGTAGTGCACGGAGGCAGCGGATAGGCATCAGCTAACAGTCCCAATGATACATGGTAGAGTTGAAGTGATTAGAAGACTGTAGTGCACGGAGGCAGCGGATAGGAATCAGCTCACAGTCACGATGATACAGTAGATGGTAGAAGTGGTATGGGAACCACAGTAGCAGAAGTGGTTTGGAAACCACAGAGGTAGAAGTGGTTTGGAAACCACAGGAATCAGCAGGGCTGAATAAACAAGGAAACACAGGAACACCTTCAGAGACTCATGGGGAATGAGACTCCAAGATCAGGCAATGTGGTGATGACCACAGGTGCTTAATATAGGGAGGTTGCCTGATCTGCCAATTAAGTTAAAGGAACATACACTGGAGGTATAGAAAGGGCTGCGCATGCGCAGTCCCTCAGGATGGAGGACGGCCACGGTTCCTAAATGTCCGGGAAGAAGCACTCACAGTCCGGTGAGTGACAGAAAGCTAGAATCTGATTGGATGCTATAGGCAACATCCCCACTTTTTCAAACCCGCAGCTTAGTAAATCTTGCCCCAGGACTTAGACTAGCCCTGTAGTTGGAGCAAGAGATATGGCAGAAAAACAAGTAACTTTTGAGATGCCCAAAGCTTGAAGCAGACGTGTCTGTGTGCACCCAAGTTTGGCACGTCCTTACTGTACATTAACTATGGGCAAACGCCCCTTCCCTGCCCTGTTCTCTCCCAGAAATCCAAGCTGTAGTACGTGCACTTTGAGTACGAAGGTGAATATATCGTTGCTGCGTTTAGTTGCGTATTGTCTGGTTCTGGGCATGTGCAGGTCAAAATAGACAGATACATGCCTTAATGAATCAGGCCCGGAATGTTTAATGATTCAAATTAGTCCCTGTCCCCAGTTGAGCTTTATATCTAATTTCCCTACCACAACCACAGAAATACACATCAGGGCAAATTAAGTTTGAAGCCAATTACCTCATGCAAAGTATGTATTTTGACCATGGAGTAGGCTGGAGGATACAAATGTGAAAAAATACATACTCCATGCAGATAGCATCTTGGTTGGAATCAAACCATGGACTCAGTACTGTAAGGCTGGAGTGCTAACCACTGTGCACATGATCCTTTGCAGTGGAGTACCATCAGGCCCGGCGCTCCCATTAGGCAAGGTTAGGCACTTGCCTAGGGCGCCGGGCTCTGGAGGGCGCCTGGAGGGCGCCACAGAAGGGTAAATGACTTTAAAACTGTGCGGCGACCGCTGACCATACCTGTCACGGCCGCCGCACAGCATTCAGATGCACAGGGAGGGGGGAAGAGGCTATTGCTCACCACCGCCGCCTCTCTGCTCCGTCTCCTCCCCTCCACTCACTAGTGTCAGTGAGTGGAGGGGAGGAGACAGAGCAGAGAGGCGGCGGTGGTGAGACAAGGTAAGGAAAGCCGATTTTTGCGAGGGGGGGGGGGGCACCGATTTTGTAAAAATGCCTAGGGCGCCATGGACCCTAGCACCGGCCCTGAGTACCAGAGAATGAATTGAGTAGAATGTAATTTTCAGACATGTTTTGTAGAAATGCACATTGTAGATTAGTGTATTCATACACAAGGGCAGAACCAGTTATCTACTTACTGGTAAAACAGGTAGTACACTTATTCCAACACACAATATACTTCATATATGGCACATTACACTGTCAAACCTGCACAGTGTACCAACACACTACATACAAGTACCGCATAACTATAACACTAATCATACTTTGAGCGCTAAGTGTACTACCCGTTTTACCATTGTCTATCTAGTGTGGTTATCTCCTATACACACAGCTGCTTGTATGACACCATCTCTTGCACTGCCAGATCTGCATCCACCACATCTTGCCATATATAGTTATCTACTTACTGACTGACATTTCAGCTTTTTGAACTTGATAAGAAAACATTGGCAGAATGTTCTACATATGTGGAATTCTGCTTCAGTTATCTGGAATAGACTGAGAACTAATTGTTAATTCCTACCTTTTTGTAAACAGAGCTGCAGTGTAATGTTATGGTAACACTAAACAATGCATTCTACCTTAATGATTCCTATATGCCAAGTTCCAATTGGTGGGCTAGTGATCCCTTAAAGCAGTGTTGGCTAACCTGTGACACTCCAGGTGTTGTGAAACTACAAGTCCCAGCATACCCTTCCAGCAATAAGCTGCTATATATTGGCAAAGCATGCTGGGACTTGTAGTTTCACAACACCTGGTGTCTCACAGGTTAGCCAACCCTGCCTTAAAGTGATGCATGCCTGATTTATGTTGACTATTGGAAGAACTTTTAAATATAATTCACCAAGCCAAGCATCATTTTCTGTAAAAAGTGTTTGTGTAACTTAAATGCACAAAGCCCAAACAATAGTTGAATGTATTAGAACATAATTAATGAATAGCTATGTGACATAATCCATCTAGATACTTTTTAGAGGCACTTAAAAATAAAAAGCCTTAGGAATGTAAACAACCCATATGTCTGTCAAGCCTGTCATTTTGTTAAAGCTTGTAATAGAAATAAAACTTAATTTGCCAAGAAGCTTCTCTTGCCTCGGAGCACAATTCACCCAATATTCTTTATCACACAGATATCTAAATTACACAATCTGATGCCCAAAGGCTCACTCATGATTTCCTCTAGAACATGCTCAATATTCAATCTACATAATAGAAACACTTGTCACTACAAAACATGATCTCATAGACGTAAACTGAATTGTCTGTAATATTGTTTTGTGTATATTTTAAAATGTGAAAGTTTCATATTGCAAAGACCAACCTCACTTGTGTTGAATAATGTAATTGCCTCTTTTGTTTCCTTTTTTTTTAAAAAAAGGTTTTGTATCATTGAAATCATGCTGTCTTGCAGAAAATGTTAGTTTATACTTAGCTATGTACATTGTAAACAACATTAATTAGTCATGTACTTTAGTTTGAGACAAAACAAAAGAGAATGCACGTTTCCTATTTCAAAACAAAATAATTGAATTCAAATGACTTAAGTAGGACTGCATGCACAATTAGGTAGATCGTGTGTGTTAATTGTTGCACACTCATACAAACTGAATTCCTCATCCAATACATTTTAACCCTTTTGCCACTGAAGCTTTTTGCACACCTGTGCTGATCCACTTTGGGCACATTTTGGGCTGTTCACATTTCTACATCAATATCAGTAATTTGTTTATGCAGTACAGACAAGATATATATATATATATATATATATATATATATATATATATTTATAAATTAGTTTGTTTATACCTCCTGGCTTGTCAAATCTACCAAAAATGACCCATAAAGTATTTTATTCAAATTAAAATGGCAAAAAAAGTGAACTTAAAGTAAACGTGTATTTGTTTTGTATCTATAAAATTAGCGTAACCCTGAGTGTATCGAAAGAAAATCTAGGCATTATAACGTCCATCTCTGGACTTCTTAAATCTTTCTGTAGGGTGTTATTGTCTGGTGATAACCAGACACTAACTACTAAAACTACGAAGAGGACACGTCATTTGAAAGAGTAGACTATCCTTGTTAAAATTAGTGGACCACATAGTTTCTTGGAGACAGATCTAGGCATTGCAGATTCCCAAACGTCCCTAGACTTCTTAATGATTTCTGTAATGTAGGCATGATCACTGGGCAAAAACTTCTCAGGAGCCACATTGTTTTAAATCGTGGTCTCCCCTCTTTCAAATGAGGGTGCCCCCAGTCTTTAGAAGCCAGGATGGGGGAGACCAGGTACTTTAAGTGCCCGCTCCCCATTTTCTGGCCCCTCTGGTAATTTTGTAGTGCAAGGGACTGAGCACCGATGCACTCAGCAACATCATTGCACACCGATGGGGGACTGGTAAATTAAATTTTTCCTTTGTTAAATCGCTTGTGATCTAAGGACAAAAGGGACTTGTCCTTAGCACTTTTGAGGTATATGTGCAGGGCGGTCCCACTCGCCCTTTGCATTTAAAGGTTAAACAAATATACAGTATAACATAAATGTATTTTTGTTTAACTGCAATTCAACAATTTGTTCATTTTATAAGTGTTAAGTTAATCATAAAAGGCATACTAAATATGCTAAAATATGCTATTTATGCTGAAAATATAATCCAAGAATACTAATGACACAAATAACGCAGTGTACATAACATAATAAAACCAACACATATGATACTTGAAATTATCTAGATGTTCCCTTAGTTTCTGAGTCCAATATTAGCTAAATGACTAGTACACTTAAAGAAATCTGGAAATTATTAATTTTATTAAAGGGTGGGTGTCCAACGAATGAAGAAGGCTATGCTCTGCTGAGTGTGTTGAGCAAACATAAATGTTTAAATTGTTTTTGCAATTAGAGGTTTGCAAATGATTTGCAGACACTTATTGAGTTGTCGTTCAGCCATAGATTAGGAGTTGCTGAGCGTGTTGAAGCAAACATAATTTTATTTTTCTGTATGCATATCGGAAATTTGTTCCTGTGGTATTAGCTAGGTTATTCAAGTTTCTCAATTACGTTTGTAACATATCAAATGAATGGGTTTTGCGCATATGCAAATTGGATGCAAGTGTCTGAGGGCTGTGTCTGTTGTCATCCTGCTACTCATTCAGACGTGGATGCATCTTCAAGTTTGAAAACATATGTATAAACATGCATACAAATTTTTATGCTTGTTTTCCCCTCTGAACCAGGCCATATAATTGAAAATTGTGATAGTAACACAACTGTGGTCGGTGATCAGAAAACGTGTACCAATGCGGTCAGAGTGCAAATGAATATACACAGGTCTGGTGTTGCAAGAAATCTGAGTTTATCAAAACAAATCAACATCTATATATAGTGTTCTAGTCAGGTAGACATTTTAGCACTACACAAGCTTAAGTCATGAAGTTCTCCATCAGCAAATATTAAAAAGAGACATATACATATCTTGCAGAAACTGTTTAGAACAGAATATAACTGTTACAAATTAGTGTTGTAGCTACTGCATGTCCCTGAAACTGCTAAAAGCTAGAGCATATTGTGACTTGCTAGATTGTAGGCCTGAACAATAGTCTTTTGAATAATCTGAAATCAAGTTAACTCTTTTTCTGTGCACTAGGAGGGTATAAAGGCACTAAGTTGCACTGCTGAATCTGGTTGAAGCTGATAATCAATAAATATTATTTAAAATCATAAAATAATGCTAAACAGGTTGGATTATGAACTTGAAATCATATGGAAATGTGTTTGATGACAGAATCTTTATACATCAGTGTGACAGGTGCCCTGCTGCTACTTTCATTCTACTCTCAGTTTGTGTCTTCCTGCTTGCCTTAATTTCCTTCTCTATACTATAACACTACTCCCAGCATATTCAGCCACTCTAATAATCTAAATAGCTAAATGTTTTCTATCCCCCAACTTCAAAACTGAAGTAATGGAATATTTGGAAGGACTCCATTACTCAGGAGAGAGACAATAAGTGAGATCATGACTGTTGGGTTAAGCTAGCCCAGGATAGAGTGCCTGATGAGAGCAGGGATCCAAGCAGTATAGTAGGGTAGCTGCATAAAAGCAGCTAATGTCCTCTGCAGAAAACTGCAAATGGAGGGGGTAGACAAATGGAGGGGGTCGCCAATCAGCAATCAGCCTGATAAAGGGATGGGGGTGTCTGCCATGTCTTTGGTGACCTATGCATCCTTGTTTGTTATAGAAGCTGCCACTAGAACTTCTGTAAACATGGGGAGCAAGTGTCCTAGCCCTGTGTCTAGGCAGACAGCAATGAAATGGCAGATGACCATGCAGCACAAGCCTTTTCCAGAGCCAGTAGAAGAAGGAGGTTTAGTTAATATAAATGGTGAAGGACAGTCATGGTTGCCAAAAGCTGTATGTTTTTACATTTCTACAATGACTGGTTCATCTTTCATGTCTCCACCATCCACTATCTTTACTTATTGCAAATGTACAACATTATTGGAAATGCCAGTCACCAATTAGTGATTAATAGTGATGGCTGATTCTGCCTTACAGTAGACTAACACACTTTCCCCATCACCAGCTATAACTGCTAAATTATGTATCAATTGTTCACCACACTTCTTAGCTCTTAAGCGCAAGGCCCTCTTTACATTGTGTGTCATGTAATTGTATGGGAGAAGGGGTTTCAATAAGGCTGCCAACGGCAGGGAGTTGTCTCTGTGTAATGAGCCTGTAAATGTTTTTCCTGTGAAGTCAACCTACAAATAGTATATAGGGTTGTAGAAGGGCCTACCAATGGAGGCAGGTGTACAATAATCTTTTCAATGAGGATCTGTGCAATTTGCTTGCTGATAAAGATACAGGTATCTGCAATAATCCAAAAATTACTCCACGTGTTTACTGGGTCACTTTTGTTAGTCATAGGTTCGCATTCAGAGGTTAGCTTGTGGCATCATCATTATCATTGTCAAAAAGTGCTGAAATATTGTGACTGCACTCTTCGCCACCCACCTTCTTGGCTAAAAACCAGAACATGTGTTGGAAATCAGCAAATCAGCTGAAGACCCCCTGTTTCTATGCGATAACATCCCAACTGGCTTCTTATTGAGTGAGCTGTGTCGATTTTAGGATAATTGATTAATTCAAAATTCAATGTTTAATGTTTTTTGACTGCTTCCTGACAAAACAAGCCTATCTACATCCAGTGTGTGCTATTGTCACATGCTGGCCTCCCGTGGCCACCACTCGAAGACCGGCGCGCCTGCCCTCCTCCTGATTCTTTGCTTTTCTCGCCGGCTGTCATGTCGGCGGCAGTCCTGCGCTTGTGCAGATTGTCTCACCTGTTCTATCTGCCCTGTTCCCCAATTGGTTGTACCTTCCTGACATCCCTATATAAGGCTCCTCCCCTCACCTATTAGTGCTGGTTCTTAGTGTCTACTTCTGGTCTGAAAGCAGCTCCCCTCTCCTCCGCATGGTGATTGGTACTGCCGCTGATCTCCGCTTGCCTGTTCCACTCGTTAGTGGTAATTAATGTGGATCATCACCCGCTACCTATCCAGTGTACTGTTGATGATCTCCGCTTACCTGTTCCACTCGTTAGTGGTAACTGCCGTGGATCATCGTTCTCTTCTCTCTAATGTGCTGCCGCAGATCGTCATTCACCTGCTCCACTTCTAAGTGGTAACTGCCGCAGATACCTGCTCTTTACTTCTCCAGGTATATTGCCTCCCAGCATCATCTCATCCTGCCCCTAATACTACTTGGGGATTACCCTCATCTCTTGTGCCCGTTGTCTATCACGTCTCACTGGGAACTTCCCTAGAGGGCCGTGACCTGCAGGGTGGAAGCTGCAAAGCCCAAATTCCCTTGTGCGGATCCCTGGTGAAAACCTTCCGATCTGTTAGACTCTGCGCCTCTGGATGGAGTCTAGCCAATCCAAATCGAGATCAGCAGGATTCTTGACAGCAGGATGTACATAGGAGGAGCATATGTAGAGATGGAAAAAATGTACACTAAATATAACGCAATTTACATTGTATGCAGAGTTGCAGGTATTTTAAAATACCTGCAAGTCTGCACAGTACACAAAGAGAGTACATTTGAATTAGATAAATTTAATGATAACATGCTAAAAACATATGAATTGCAACCCCCCAACCCGAAAAAAAATGATAATGAAAAAATTTAGATGTTATGAGTAGATCACTTTCACTTTAATTGTACTTATTACCCCATACCCACTGCCCAAGAGGGTAGGAATAGCTCTAGTGCTCTGAGGAAAGTGCTGGCTTTTCTTTGGGGAGCCTGTTTTTTTTTTGTGGACCAAATATCCCTAGAAATTAAGCCCCCATTTGGCCTGCCACACTGCAAGTTTCTCTGCTATTGTGTCATCATGTGCTGGCATAGCCTAGTGTTTGTATTGACAATTGACTTCATACTTTATACTTGAGCTGTTTTCACTTCTTCTTTCTTTGTGAGGAGTTGGGAGGGGGCCCCAAGCATATCTGTGCCTGCTTCCACCTCTATATACTAAGTAAGGTTAATGCCCATACTATACTCATACTAGTCAAGCCAGTCCCTTTCCTGTCCCATTTCATTATAGAGATACAACAGCCAGATATGTCTAAGTCTGTATGTGGGCACCATTTTACTGTGCATGCACTGTAGAGAAATGGTCACTTGATGGCCAGGAAGCATTTTCAAATGCTACTACTGGGAACAGGCTGAGAGTGACAGCCTACAGATTCAGCATTGTGCCAAGCTTTTTTTTTCTGCTGTCCTTGTTTCTATGTTCCATATGCAACAATATTTGTGCAATTAGGTTGTTCCATTAACATTTCCATGAAACCTGGTGATGTCATTTTGAGATCACCAGGAATTCCTTCAGCATTTCGACAAGCTCTCCCCTGTTACTCTGCATGAATAGATAATTAATAAAAGTTAAATATTGCTTTCTAGCACATCAGCAAACTTAAATCACTGTTTCAAGTATTCTATTACTGACAAGTTGTAGGGGTTACATGGATCATGTCTCCTCTGGCCTGCAGAGGTGCAAGCAGATTTAATTTCTTAGTGGCACTGTACCTAGCCATCTCCACTTTCCACCTGTGCACCACACCTGTGCACCACATCTTTGAAATGATCACTGGCCCTGATTCAATTGTTTGTGAGGCGCATGTGGTAAGCTACATGTCCATCAGCACCAGCGCACATCTCTAATATTTATAGTAACCTTTGTACAATAATCACATGTATTGACTTTATGTTTCAATAAAAGGAAAATTGTTTATAAAAAAAAATATCTGCCCATCTGGTCATTAAGGGGGTGACCTTGATACTGTCCTTAAGTGGTTAACATCTTACTACGACTTGGTTTAGATGCTTCATTGTCTTTTTATGTAACATCTATTCCCACCTACAAAGCACCTAACTTAAATAAAGGCTTAAAAGGTTAAGCATAAATCTTTCTCATATATTTAAGAACGCTACCAATACTTTTGGCAGCCAAAACTAATTATAAATGCTTCTACCTATAGGTAACTTGGAAAGAGTAGGAACTGAGAAGTGTCTGAATACTATAATAAATGTATACAATTAAAACAACGACACTGTTCAATCAATTAATTGTGGTTTATAAAGGCAACCTCTTTTCTTTCAATTTGCATTTAATTTTCAGGGCTTTAAATCATTTAACTAGGACCACTTGATTAAAAAAAGACTCCCTATTTTAACATTGCCTTCTCTTTAAAAACACTGTGGGGCTGATTCATCAAGGCACGTTTTGCCTATTTTGAGCGTATCATATGCAAAATCACTCTGCGCATGCACAGAATAGGGGGATATGTCCGGGAACGCAACCCTGTCCACTCCATCTTCGAAAGCAAAGAAAGATGGTGAAGGGGCGTTTTGCCATAGTACAATAGGGGCGTGTCAAACTCAAGCACACGCAGCCACCTCCGAATCTAGTTCTGACCATCTCACAGTTTCTTGTTTATCTGCTGTATCACTTGCTAGAGCTACAGGACTAGTCTAAGTCCTGATTAGTAGTGATGACAGTCTGGTATGCATGATGAATTTGGACTGCACAAAGCCTTAATACGTACGTAAAATGCTAAACGCGGTTTGCACTAAGAATACGTTCCATGATGAACCAGGCCCTGTATTACAATATTACAATGATATTCATAGATGGAGTGCTCATCTCTGGTTACAGGGCAAGTACAGGATTTTCAATAGGGGAGATTTTGACATCTCACACAATATAACTCACATAGTGTATGTATAATAGCACATACATAAGAAACAATAGTACGTTTATAGTTTATAAGCATTTTGTCCTAAATGTGTCCACAAAACATATACTGGGACATATGCAATCAGGGGTATTTTGCACTATTTGTAACCAAAATATTTTCTGTCAAAGCATCTTAAACATGTTTAATAGGTTGTATGTCAAATTCTGTAACAAGTTTAACAGATAAACAGTTGTTTTCACCAGGTCAACTTTTTTACATCAATTTAATATTGGGCAAATTGTGTTAGATATTGAATATTTTAGTTCCGTCCCCAACAGCAAGTAATAGTTATGTTAGGCTCCTGGTTAACTGTTGCAGGAAGATGTTGGTGTCAAATGCACCTCTATATGAAATGTAGTTCATACACTCAATGGGCCTGATTCATTAAGGAGAGCAAAGCATAAAGAAGAAGTAACTTTGCTCCTGGAAAAAAACATGTTGCATTGGTGGGGAGGTAAATTTAAAATGTGGAGACAGATTTATAGTAGGGGAAGTGCATGTCCTAGATCAACTTTACATTTCAGTGTAAAAATAAAGCTATCAAGTATTTGTGTGCTACAAGAGAACACACAACCAGTATTTATCTTACAAGCAAAGTAATAAACTAATTTGCACCCTTGCATTGTAACATGGTTTGTCCATTTACTGCTTTTTTGCCTTACTTTCCTTAATGACTCAGGCCCAATGTGTTTATTCTAGAATATGAAATTAATTTACTAACTAAACTCTATAGTATTCCACTTTTGCAGTACTCCACTAAGCCTCTAGCTGTGTTGAGCCTTGGATAGTTTAACATTCCATTAAGTCAGTCATGTGCCAAAATTTGGCAGTACAGATTTGACCCTATAGAGGCCATGGAAACAGGATTTACTGGTTGGCCCTAAACACACCATGCTGACACTGCATGATTCCATAATTAACAATTTTAGATTGATCAGTACACATGAAACTACCCTTTTCAAAAACATGTTAACCCCCATTGGCTGGATGCCCATATCTTATTCCAGTGCAGAGAAGAACTAATATTTCTGTTCAGCAGTGTTATGTCACTGTAGCAGAGAAGGTAATTGCAATAGATTTTTATTTTTTAAACTCTCTCTAAATGACAAAAACAATCCGAAAAGTCCCCTGTTTAATCTCATGGCTGATCTCTTTCAAAAGCAGTGATTGACATTTAATGCAAGGTTAGTATAGAAATGCTTCAGAGATTGGTCAAAATGATAGTAGACAATACTTGGAAGTGTGACTTTAATTTTGCAGACTTGTGTATTTAAACCATGGACCAAAATTCAGCAAACTTGAAATGTCTGCTGAAGTGCACCATAAATATTTATCAACAGTATTTATTATTTATTTATACAGCGCCAGCATAATCCGCAGCTTTTTATAATTGGGAAGAAACATAGTAATAAAACAATTCAAGGTATTAACTGACAGACAATGAGATAAGAACTCCCTGCTTGCAAGCTTACATTATATAGGAGAAAAGGAGTTTGATAAATGAGGTTAAGTGCCTCACATTGCATATTGTTCCAGCCAGACTGCATTGGGAAAAAGTGCTTAGTGGGGCTATTCGATCCAGTAAAACAGTAGTGTTGGACTTTTGGTCAGTAGGTTGTAGGGTAAATGCAGGTTTTGTTTGATATGGTGTAAAGTGGTGCTAATCTGGTTGAATAGCCTCAGGTGGTTAAAATGGTGATTCGGAAATTTCTAAGCTTGCTTAAAGAGGGGGGTTACAGGGAATCCTTGAACATTTGGAAGCTGGGGAAAGTCTTGTTGTACAAGAGCGTGAACTCTAAAGAGTGGGTGTAGTAGCCAGAAATCGGAGAAAGAAAGATTGTGAATAGGATGTGTAGATGTGTAGAGTGGATGGTTCGAATTAGAGATATTCTGAGACAAAAGAAGAGATGTATGGTGGTGCAGGTTTTGTTAATGACTTTGTATGTTAGCAGAAGTACTTTATATTGGATTCCGTAAAATCCAGGCAACCAGTGTAGAGACTTACAGAATAAAGAAGCAGTAGAAAAACATTTTGCAAGGCAAATTAGTGTAGCTGCTGCATTCAAAATAGATTGTAAGGGTGATGGTTAGGGGAAAGGCCAGTAAGAAGAGAATTGCAATTGTCAATGCCAGAGATGATAAGTGCATGAGATAAAGTTTTTGTATAAATAAAAATATAAGCAATGACAGCGTGCACTTATATATGCAGTAAAGTAGGAGCAATTGTGTCTGGGAAAGTTTCCCAGCTTGGTAAATGACTCACAGTTGTTATACACATACATAAATTCCTTAACAATTACAAATGGAAATTATTATTTTGAGAATATATTGCTATAATGCTAATTACCAAAAACTGCTACTGATATTAAAAAGCTTATAGCACATGCTCAAAAACTCCTGGATAGTATCCCTAAAAGTGTTAGGGCTAGATTTACTAAGCTGCGATTTTGAAAAAGTGGGGATGTTGCCTATAGCAACCAATCAGATTCTAGCTATCATTTTGTAGAAGGTACTAAATAAATGAAAGCTAAAATCTGATTGGTTGCTATAGGCAACATCCCCACTTTTTCAAACCCGCAGCTTAGTAAATCTAGCCCTTAGTCTAAATGAAAGCTGTCTTTGCACCACTATTTCCCTGCTCATTCATTTAAACTCCAATCACCTCACTATTTTGGATAAACCTAACCATCCTTAACTTAAAATAAATGCAGACTTTGTCCCTACTGTTAAAATTATGCTAATGTGCCATGGATTTATGCATTTTATAATGATATCATGTTATTGATTGCAGCTATTCTAAAATAGAAGCAGCACATAACTGGATGAGTTATATTTTGTTTTTCTTGATTACCACAATTTAAATGTATTACCACAGGCACACATCTTTATCATTGTCCAGTTACACATAATAATGCTACCGAAATTGAATCTTTTCTCTGTTGTTTATAATCTTGTTGCTTACCTAAACATTGTTGGATGTTTTTTCCACTAAAATATCATTATGATGATATCTTGAGGTTACTGGAAATGACGTTGTAAGAATTAATTATTTGCGGATTGGAGCTGTATACTAGCTGAGAAAGAGTATTTTGTTTGTGCATAAGGAGAAAGATAACTAATTATATATAATGAGTTGATTTCCCCTTAAATGTCCAATATTATCATATAATATATCATATAATCATAATATTTTATCAGTTCATTTTTGTATATGAGAAATGTCACTGTTTACCCATAATCATTACTTATTATAGTAACACAAACTGAATTATTCCTTCCTTTTCACTTAGTGCAGGAAGAGATAATTAGGCTAGGCACACACTGGGGGGGGGAGGGTGGACTCTTTATGATGTTGTAGTTTATTTGAGAAAAAAGGAGTGCCATATGGGAAAGTATTCAGTAGGACTATCCTCCAGCGTGCACATTCTGGTCAGTGTCTATCCACAGTCCATGAGCGAGCGGTAAGATGGAGACTCTTTAAATTCAAGCCAATGGAGCCACATTGCTGTGTATACAGAACTTTCCTTTGACCAGATAGGGCATTGTCATCCATGAGCCTATAAAGATCTATCCATCTGAACCACTCCGGCATGAGACTGCCAGTGGACTGGTATGACCGCTTTGGCGGCGTTGCTCAAATAGCGGAGTAAAGATCTTTTTATATTGGGAAAGGGAGGCATCTGAGTGTCAGACCGTCAGGGACTGGGCAACCCGGAAATTCCTCCGCATTTGTTCTCACCTGACATCAGTATCGCGTTATTACAAGATACGACCACCAAATGTGGAGTGAGGAACACGTCCCTGAGCCACATCTCCAGCACCCGGGTGCATCTTACTTAATTGGGAAGGACACCTGTACCAGTGGGAAAGGACCTTGTACCGTGTCTCCACCACCAAAAGGCTAGCAGAGCTCACCAATTTGTACTGAAATGCTTGAGCCCAATATTGGTTGGAGGTAGGCCTCTCAAGTTCTCTATCCCATGCATCGGCATAGCCAGGTAAGATGGGGACAATTCGATATCTTTAACAATTTTATCAACGACTGAAAGTCCCGATCAGCATACCAATTCATGCCTACACAACTACACGATTTTGCACAATTTACCTTCAGATCTGTGCAATTCATCTGTCATAACCATCAGCTAAAAAGATTGTGACTCTGCAAATTCTATAGAGATCTGCCTACACTGCTGGTTATGATGTTTGTAAAGTTGTTTCAATATGTTAATAAGACCTCTCATTTCAGAACACAGTGTCCAAAACCCATGTCACCTAATCTAATGTCAGCATATAGCATGTAGCAAAATGTGCGATAAACTTACTATAAGCAACCACTTTAATGCTGTCATTAGTAATTGCTGACCACTACTTGTCTTAATTATTTGCAGTCTCCCAGAATTGTTGCTAATTTACACTGTTCCGCTTTTTATTCACTCCGCTTTGGAGATTGAAAATAGCATCCAGCTCCGGGACTCCAGTTAGTTTCCCCTGAGGCAGACGGAAGTGGCACAGGATGAGGCAGGGTAAGCCTGGAACCTGGCTACAACAGCTGTTACACTGAATATAGCACTATTGTTGGCCACCCTGCAAGGAAAGCATGGCTGATCTGGGCTTTACCTGGGACTATCAGTGCATCCCGACTGTCAACACTGCCTGTGGGGTTACCACTGCTGCTGTGGTAAGGGGCAACACTGTCACCTTCTCCACCACAGGAGAACATGGACAAATCACACTTCAGCATCAGCGTAACCTTAATGCTATAACGTAGGTTACAAGTGTACAGGTGGTTAGTTACACATGACTACAGTAATGGTATCTCTATAAGAACAATTATTATGATAAAATGATTGCTGCCTGGAGTCTGCTGGAAAGGGGATTACGAGTATTACATAAAGGATTGTGGAGAATGGACAGGATGAGCATTGACAGAAGCAAGTCAGTCAGTGCTGCAGATAATGAGAAATGCTACCTTGTTATTGTTCATCAGTTTCATGCAGATACGACCGCTTCATTCACTCAGCTCTTTCATCTCATAGGAGGGCTTATACAGTGTATTAGTGTTTGTTGCTCCTCACTTGTGTAATTCCCTACCACGCTCAATCAGACTTTCCCACAACCTTCAAATCTTTAGACGTCTCTTTGAAAACCCATCTCTTTTTTAGTGGTGACCTTATCCCCGATAACACTAGTCACACTAATGCACCCTCACAACTGTCCCAATCTCCACTCTGAGCCACACTCTCTCCTCTTGTTTCAGCTGTGCCCTCTTCCACTTTGAATGTAACCTCTCTAATGTGCTGGGTCCTCCATACCCTTTGCTTTCGTGTCTGTATTTATTTTGTCTACCTTGTACGTCCCGGTTTTATGTATGTCCTGTTTTCCCTACTGTACCACACTGCGGAGCACTGTGACGCCTTACAAATCTACGGTAATAATAATAATGATGATGCTGTGGGCTGATGCACAGCCTCCAAAGTGTCTGAATTTCCGTGGACTGTTCCACAATCCCTTCAGTAGGCACTTTTCTCCCAACTGGCAACTGGCATCATGTTAATGCAGAGGCGGGTACATTTGATTTAATCGTACACAATTACAATGTTTCTACAGTGATAAATGTGCACTTTCAGTTTGTACTTTGCAACAAGCTTAGGCTGTCTGTACATGGGTGTCATTTAATCTGTTCCTCCCACTGTTTCATTAAGATTACATTGATCTCCATGGAAAAATGCCTATACAATGTGCATGGATATATCACCAAAATGGGTGACTGACTGGATTGTGGGTTAAGTTCCATCATTAATTTTGGTAAATTGGCAATGTATGCTGTACCACCAATTCTCCATATTAAGGATCCCTATGCAAGTACCAATATTTCCTCCATACCCTGGTAAAAAAACAGAACAACTAAAATTATCAGTGTGCATAAGCATTTGTAATACTGTAAGTGCTCGCTTCCAGGTCTGCCTTGTCTTTTTCCTTTTAGTTTATTTAAACACGACAAGGAAATATGTCTGTCACAGAGCAAATGTAAAGGTAAGTTCGACTAGCAATCCCCTAGAAATGGCATACAATCTATTTCTCTGTGTGTGCCAGGAGTGCCTGTCTTTGTTTGTCAAAGCCATTCTTATTACCTGCAAGCATACAAAATCAGTCACAACAATATCCAAGATCAAATATATATAGCTTGGGCTTCATACAGACATGTGTTATTGCTGTCCTTTCTTTGTAAACAGCAACCACGCACAAAATGTTTACTGTATGTGTCTGACTTTTATGTGTTGCTATATTTGTTGAATATGGATGTGTACAGTGATAATCAGCTTTTTTTTTAGCAGATCTCCATCTGTGTTTCTAAACTGAACAAGATCATAAATGAATTGAAAGAAAGATGATCCTCTGAAAATATGTTCTCAAAATGTATTTTTGTTGAAAAAATATCAGCATCAGTTAAGCATTCAGTTGTACACTTGTGGCGTATTTGATAATGGGAGAGAAACCATCTGAGGTCTTAAATGCTCATTTCACCTTGGAAATATGACAGGGCAATTGTATATGGCATTTGTCTGTGTTGAAGTTATGTGACTTATGTGCCCACAATATAAAATGTTGAACACAATGAGATAAAACGATGGAAGTTTTGAATGCAATGTGCATAGGTTAAGTCACCAGTTAAAGAAAAAACTTTCTAAAGGAAATGATAGAATGGAAACAAGATTTTTCAGTTGTTCCAGCTCACAAGTACTTAAATCAGGAGAATTTAAATAATAAAAAACCTAATAATGTTTGGTTCAAATATCATAAAAATAAGTGTGCAATGATATATCAATACAACATGAGAAAGGAGTAACACCTAATGATAAATATAGTTTTAGCCTGTAAAGTAGAGGTGTGCGCAGACCCCGTGTTTTGGTTTTTTGTTCTAAAACCATCTTTTTGTTTTGGTTTTGGTTTTTGCAAAACAAGCCACAGCTATTTTAGTTTTGTATCTGAATTCTATTAAAATTGGTCAAAATAGTTAAAAACGTGTAATGTTGAGTTGATTTTGTTCCAACATTCAGTATTTATATAATAAACATTCATTTACAGTCTATTTTATTTTGACAACCTCACAACTGGCAATATTTTCACCAATATTGTCCAAAGGCTGCAGTGAGTTGACTGGCTGAAAATAGTGGCAGAGCAACGGCACAAACACATGTCAGTTTTAAAAAATATACAATCCCTATGAAACATAGTGACACTTTAATTAAAGTAAAGAACACATTTAGAACAGATAGAGCACTGGCTGACAGGATGGTTATTTTAGAAAAATAAAATATCCCAAGGTGGGCGAACCCCACAAGTGAAATGGTTTAATGGTCTAATTGGCATTAGGCTAATAGGGCCTGATTCATTAATGCACGCAAAACTAGCATAATGTGTGGGTTTTTTTTTTTTTTTTTAAAACACACATAATTTGTGTATATCATATACATATATATGCACAAATTTATTCAACTACAAGTAGATCAGAAAAAACGTATCTTGTTGAATACGGGTGTATTTACGTCCTCTCCATACCCGGCACTTGCCCTATTGAGACAGACACAACACAGTGCAGGATACGAACAATACGTTTGTGCAAATATAAAGTCCCAGCAGAACATACAGAAAAATAAAGTATTCGACTATAGTCACCTGTTAATAATATAATCTTTACGACATTGAAAAACCATCTATATGTGTATAGATATATGTCTATAAGTATATGTATTTTACTAAATACATTTATCTTGATGTACTCAATGCATATTGTATAATAATAATAATAATAATAATAATAATAATAATAATAATCTATGATAATAATAATGTATATAAAATTACTTTTTACAGTTGCTCTTAATTGCAAATATATGTTGTGACATGCATATACGTCAGCCATCACTATCACTCCGCCTTTACACCTGCCCTGTAGCTGGTGCAAATGATACGACTGATAAACACCTACAGATGCCCAAAGCTTGAATCAGAAGCTGATGCGTGCGCACGCCCTTACTGTACATTGTCTATGGGCATATGGCCCTTCTCCTCTATGTTCCACCCTTAAAATCATAGGTAGTCGCAAGTGTCATCTACTGGCAAATATGAATTTCATTCTTTGGTGCATGTTTCAGTTTTGTGCATGCACAGAGTGAAAAAAATGCAAAATATGCTACATAAATGGACTTACATTCGTTAATGAATCAGGTCCTCGGTGTTTATCTTCTTCACTGTTGACAATGTCATCCCCTCATCATCATCCTCATCACTTATGTCCATATCATCATTACACAATATTAACTCATCCCCGCTGGAATCCAGCATTAGAGATTCTGTTTGTAATTGGCAGCAACAATGTTATTCCTCCTAAAATTTGTAGTTTATTTTGATGAACACCGGTTTGTCAACATTTTTGGAAGAAGTAGCCTCCTACGACGATAGCTGACAATGTTCTCAGCTGTGCTAAACACACTTTTAGAGTACACACTGCAGTGTGGGCAGCTTAAGTACACCATATCATGTAAGGTAAAGATGGACCTGTATAAATGAGCTTCCAATATCAGGGTTGGGGGGGTATAATTGATATATAAGGTAGTGGAATAAGTAGCTGCTGGTAGAGAAAGTGTGTGTGGTTACAAACATGATATGATATTAAATGTATGCATTTCATTAAATAGATCCCAATATTTAAAGTATTCTCATGTATCTAATCAGCCAAAAAAGCCCATACTATTTAGCATTGTGTTACTTTCTTGGTCAACATGCTCCTGTGTTATTTTTTTATATTTTTCAATGATCTATAGCACCTTTATCTGATTGCTATTTAGTGGATATGGGCCATGGTGATTAGCCTGATTGAGAGTGCCAAATCCGATGTATCATGTGATCTGTGGCAAGATCAGATGATTTAGAGAGATAGAGGTGTATTCGCTGCACCCGTGCCCACAACCAATCTGTCAGTCTATGAGGGAGCTGGAGTAGTCATCCAATTGGATTAGCTTGTCCAGAATAAATATAAGGAGACTTTAGTCATCTGGATGACCTAAGGGACTTGGATCACTAACACTCGCCACCAGGGGCGGGCTGGGGCGGGGGCAGGGGGGCATTGCCCCCCTGGGCCGCTCAGACTAACCGCTATTAGGGCCGGCCGGGAGGCTGGCCGGCCGTCCTCCGGATTCTATTACACTGGATTTTAAATGGCGGCCACATCTCATGACATGAGATGCGGCCGCGTCAGGCACAGACGGCCGCATCACATGACACGGGATGCGGCCATGTCATCATTGACGCGGCCGCATTCCGTGTCATGTGATGTGGTCGCCTGTGCGTCCCCCATCAGAAATCTCCCAGCCCGCGCCTGCTCGCCACCATATGTGTATTAATGAGTTTTACACTGGACAAAGTATATAAGTTGAAGTTGAGAGATCTGGAGATCTCTTGTTTCAGTTGTGCCCTCATTCACTTAGAATTATTATTATTATTATTATCTTTAATTTATTATTATTTAATCTTTAATTTATAAGGCGCCACAAAGGGTCCGCAGCGCCATACATGACATATACAGAAAACAGTGACCCATGACACAACATGATGCATAAAGAACAATATATGAAGAACAAAAAATTATAAATACACACACACACACACACACACACACACGTAACATGGTAATGCAAATCAAATTATTTCTGGGACAATGAGTGAAAGTGATTGTAGAAATCAGTGAGAAGTCGGCCGAAGCTTAAGAAAACAGGGCTAGGAAAGCAGGCCAAGAGGTACAGAGGTTGATGTAATAGTAGAAGGAGCACACAAGGAAAGAGGGCCCTACTCCTGAGAGCTTACACCCTAAAGGAAATGGGGAGGCACAAATAGGGTGGTACTAACTGGGTGAGAGAGTCGGGACAAGGGAGGAGGAGGAGGACTGATAGACTTGAATAAAGAAATTAGTCTTAAGGGCACGCTTGAAGCCTTTGAGAGTAGATGCTAACCTGATGGAACGTGGAAGATCATTCCACAGCTGGGGAGCAGCCCAAGCAAAGTCCTGGAGACAGGAATGGGAAGAGGTAATCAGTGAAGTGGCAGGCAGGCAGGCAGACTGGAGGGTCACAGGCAAGGGTCACAGGTCACAGTCAAGTGGCAGGTCACAGGCAGACTGGAGGGGGCGGTTAGGAGTGTAGGAAGAGATGAGATTGGAGATGTAGGGAGGGGAGGATTGATTAAGCGCTCTCTAAGCTCTCTAATGAGCAGAGTCCTTCATACCCTTTGTTTTCATGTCAGCATCTATTTTGTCTACATTTTGTGTCCCTTTTTATGTATGTCCTGTTTTCCCTACTGTACGGCCCTGCAGATCACTGTGGCACCTTACAAATCTCCAATAATAATAATAATAATAATAATAATAATAATAATAATAATAATCTGGAGCAGGGAATCTGGGGATTTTAATCATACCATTTTAAATTGCATGTCTGAAGGGAGGAGGAATTGGTGCTCCTTGAACTGATTGCTATTTAGTGGACATGGGCCCCAGTGATTAGCCTGATTGAGTGTGCAACCTCAGGGCTTATTGTGTGATCTATAGTGGGATATGTAGACTCAAATTTCTGCTCCAATACCCATGAGGGAGTCTCCTTTAGAAGAGGTTTATTAAGCATTTACATTTGAGTTATTTTTGAGAGTTGCTTTTGAGCTGAACATACCATTGTCATCAAACACTGACCAACACTGATAATGTAGGGGTAGCAAGCTGAACTCAAGGACAAGCTAGCGTGCAACCTGAGAATGAGTTTCAGAAGAGCACTATGCACAGCTGTGTGGAGATCAAGAGTTATGGTGTGCATTCTGCTATCAATAGTGCGCCAAGTACCTGTAAAGCATGTTGCCCACCTAAACAAATGACAGAGACTAGGTGACAGAGAGAAAGACAGACAATGCAGATTGAATGACAAAGGGACAATCCCCAAGGGAAGTGTCAGCTCTGAGATATACCTGTGTTGATTGCATTGGCTATCTGCATCCAAGCAGGCCCGGCGCTCCCATTAGTCAAGGTTAGGCAGTTGCCTAGGGCGCCGGGGTCTGGAGGGCGCCACAGAATTAAAATTACTTTAAAACTGTGCGACGACCGCTGATCATACCTTCCACGGCCGCCGCACAGCTTCAGATAAATCCACGGGGAGGGGGAAGGGGCTATGGATCACCACCGCCGCCCTCCCCTCCAACAACTGATGGGGCGCTCTGTCTCCTCCCCTCCACAAAGTGTGCCTGGGGGGGGAATTTTGAAAGTGTGCCTAGGGCGACAAAGACCCTAGCACCGGCCCTGCATCCAAGTAATATACTGGAGGAGTGATTTCAAAATTAGATGATCTCATGGGTCAGATGTCACCCATTTTATCAAGATCTGTATCTGTATTGCACTACTACACCAGTATATATTAAGCGCATTACCAAATGTGTGTGTGTGCAAGGGCTCTTTTACTCTTAAAACTCAAAGAGTTTGAGAAAGGGAGATAATGGAAGGAGCTAAGCAGAAAAATCACAGAGCCATATAAAGGTGCCTGTCCTGTGCAAAACAACCTACACCACACCATCCCAGTGTTAACGGGACTTCTTTTCTTTGACAAGAGAATTATTTTGCCACAAAATGTTCAAATATCTCTCCATAACACGATCCACCATCAATCTATGACACCTTTTTATCTACCAAATACATATGTCTTCCTATGTCTGCAAACTATTATATTTTCTCCAATCTTTTGTTCAGAAATGGATGTATTTATTAAACTTGTAAGTTTGGTAAAGGATAGTATCTATTTTTTCCAGTCATTTAATTCCATTTATAATCGATCCTTCAAGCTTTAAGATATCAATTTCTAATTCCCATCTTCAGAAAAAGGGGCCGCTCTACAAAATGTTCTGTGTGTATGGTCAGGGTAAAGGCAGACAGAGACTTGCCATTGGACTGTTCAAGTGAACAACTGATGGACCCAGTGTGAAATAGAAACAAGTAGAAAATGTGTAAAAGTGACTTTGTTGAATGAAAGCTATTTCCATATTGTATATCATTCTGTATTTACAGAATTTAATTTTTGTACATATAGAATATAATAATTTGAAATCAGTAGACAGTCCTACTATACTCTAGTATACTCTACAGATCAGTTTTGTTTTCGGTTAGTTGGAATAATTTTGGAGTGGTTTCAGGGAAGCAATATATAGTTAAATATATAGTGGTGTCGAAACACAATATTTTTGCTCAAACTTCATAGGTTTGATGGTTTAAGACCAAATAAATTGCTTTAAGCATAATTTGGCTCCATCTGAATATTCTGTCCATTTGTGTTTAAAAAAGTCCCTCCCACTTTATTCAAATAGCTCATATTAAGAGTTTTCTGAATGCTTAAATGTCTATGAAGGCAAAAACCACTAGGAGGCATCTCAGAAGGCAATGTAAGCCTAGCTGAGTACAAACATGCAAAATCATGCCTAAACATTGTTTTATGAGTGTCTTTAGTTTATTAAGTACTGAAAATGCTGTAATATAATTGCTTACTTAATCCTAAATTTATTATTAAACAAGTACGGGAAAACATTTTTTTACTCATATTTTAGATTTGTCAGTTTTCAGGTTTCATACTTATATTTATAGATGTAACCCCCTGCCACTGTGTGTAGTGTTGAGGTGTACAGTTTAGGCAGTAGACCTTCATCTCACCCCTGGCTTGCTTCAGGCATGGATGTAGATGACCAGAGGGTCCCCGCATGTGCAGGTTATTTTTATAGAGTCTCTGTGAAGATGTTGGGACACAGGTGATGTAATTTGGTGGTGCAGTGCAATCAAATAACTCAATAATTTCTCTATATTGCAAAATTAACTCTTTTTTACACTCCTTCTTCTCTCCAGCACATTCTTAAATGGTAGCAGTGAGAAAGTAAATATGTACAGTTCCTATATACATCTCCTCTGTGGGAGTATTAGCTCCCAACCCCTTCACATCTGCTGCCTCTCCTTTCTATCATCCTGTCATTTAATTTGTCCCTGAAATCTGTCCATATGTCACTAGTATTCTGTCTGTGATGTTGTGCTATGGCCCCTAGAAGCAGGCGATGGGCCTCCTCCCCCCTGTCCTGGATCCCTGCTCTCCCAGGGGCGGATCCAGGGGGAGCGATTGGGGTGTTTGCGCCCCCCTAGCACACTGCTGCCTTCAGAGTTTTAACAAAAATCCTGAGCAAAGTGAAAAAAACCCGGAAAGGTGCAAACCGGAAGGGACATCAGTCTGAAAACCCTCTATACAACTAATAGAGGTCAGTTGTGATACTAGAAAAAGCAGGCAGACAATACAAATGGCATACTTTTGTTTAGTTTTATCACAATTAGCTTGTGTTGCTTGCACACCTGACAATAACTTTGGAGTGGACAGGTGCAAACATTTTATATATGGATAATTGGATTTCGTTTTGATTTTAGAAATCATAAGCATTTGTCCTTTTATTAGTTTTTAAATAAACTGAAGAAATCCTATAGTAATACAAATCTGCAATACAAAAAATAAACTTAAATGTACAATATGAAAATAATGTATATTAATCATTAACATGTATCCACGGTGCTTTTGAAATCCAGCACATAGATTTTAAGTGGCATTTGACCTATTTGAAATAAAAATTTGATGCATTAATAACGCATTGAGAGCACATTTTCAGTGCATTCAATGGGAACCATGTAACTTTGGTGTGATCTGCAGATCTTGGCTGCTTATTACCAGAGAGAGCAGAAACACAGCTCCTGGATTTGACTTGCCTTAATTGCAATATTTAATGTCCAAATAGGCATCAATAATAGTTTTCCTTAAAGAAAAGGCATTATTGGGTCCATCCACTTCTGCCGCTAAGCCCCAGCAAGAGTCACTTAAAGCTCATTTATGGGTGGTTAAGGAATTTGTAATGGAAATTAATGGATTATACCTGGATCATCATCATCTATTTATATAGCGCCACTAATTCGGCAGCGCCGTACAGAGACTCACTCACATCAGTCCCTGCCCCATTGGAGCTTAGAGTCTAAATTCCCTAACATGTCTGTTACTACGGTAACAATTACTACAGTAATAGTGCTCATTATTACCTTTAGTGCTGTAATCTTTAATGCTGATTTTTGTGGGAGCCGCGAGCAGAAATCTGGGTTAAAATTACTGTATAAACGTTAATACTGCTAGCGCCGCATTATTCCTAGAATAACGTGGCTGAATTGGGTCAGCCCCATAGTATTGTAGGGCACAGGGCCTACAGGAATTGGGACTGGAGAGAGGGAGGAGTTAGGATTGGAGAGGGGGAGGAGTTGGGACTGGAGAGGGGGAGGAGTTGGGACTGGAGAGGGGGAGGAGTTGGGACTGGAGAAAGGGAGGAGTCCGGACTGGAGAAGGGAGGGACTGTGACTGTAGAGGGGGAGGGGTCAGGGATAATCTATAAACCGCCCCCCCTAAAAGAAAAGTCTAAATCTGCCCCTGTGTTCTCCCTTTTCACACAGGTTCTGTTCACCTCAGCTTATACCATCCTAATGTTGATAACCAACATTCCCAGTGTGTCTCCTCTGGGTCCTAGTGCTAAGTCAAACACTAAGTCACCAGGTGTAACGAAACGAGTTTGATAACACCTTAACCAGCCTGTCCCTCGTTTCTCACAATATGTGGATTATAACTTACAACTGCAGTGTCTAATTACATGTGGATAATGGGAAATTGTAGCTCATTGAAAATATGTATATTGTTTATTGTATATTGTTGATATTGCAGTGAAGCTGTTATTCATTGTTCTTAAAGTGTAACCAGGTAGGTTATGGCCAGTGTCGGACTGGGGCATGAAGGGCCCACCGGGGGACTGCAACGCTAGGGGCCCACCAGAGGGGGTGTGGCCAGCCATCATAGAGGCGTGATCAAACACTAGAGGGGGGAGTGGTCACCCCATGAAGGACAGCTAGCACCATAGTGTAGTATGTACAGAATGCAGTGTGTGTATAATGAATACACAGTGTTGACCTGTCCCTTAGATTGGGCAGAACAGTCACCAAAAATCAGGATTGTCCCACTAGACCAGGCTTGGCTAACCTGTGGCACTCCCGGTGTTGTGAAACTACAAGCCCCAGCATGCTTTGCCAATATATAGCAGCTTATTGCTGTAAGGGTATGCTGGGACTTGTAGTTTCACAACACCTGGAGTACCACAGGTTAGCCAAACTTGCACTAGACTCAGAACATTTGACAGACTGTCCTACCTGTTCTTGTCACTTTTACCATTTTCCTCCAACCAACCCTAACATTAATGTTCTCTGTGCAGCCCCCCTGCCACTATAGTTTAGCATAGGCAGCCCCCCTCACTATAGTTTAGCATAGTTAACCCCCTATAATTTAGTATAGATAGGCAGCCCCCCTATGCCACATAGTAGTGCCGCCTTACAACATTATGCCACACAGTAGTGCCCCCAAGCAACATTATGCCACACAGTAGTGCCCCCAAACAACGTTATGCCACACTGTAGTGTCCCCAAACAATGTTGTGCCCTAATGTTATGCCACACAGCAATAACCAAAATTCACATATGCAATGCTATTGTGTCCCCAATTGATATTATGCCCACAGTAGTGCCCCCTAAATCACATATTCCATATGCAATAGTGCCCCCAATTCACGTATGCCATGCAATAGTGCTCTCAAATCACGCACACACTATATATATATATATATATATATATATATATACACACACACACACACACACATATATATACATATACATACATACACACACCATATATGTATATATACATGTGTGTATATATATATGTATATATACATATATATACACACACATGTATATATACTTATATGGTGTGTGTATGTATATATACATAGTGGTAGCACAAACAATATAAACAAGTGGTTTAAAGTCTACTTATTCATATGTTGAATGCTGCAGCCTCTCTGCTTCTTCTCCCTTCAGCGGCGGCAGGAACATCATCACAGGAGGAGGGGGCGGGTCACATGATCGCAGCTGCGATCGTATTTGAAAGATGACTGACTCATTATCTCCCGCCTCGATTACTGAAACCTCCTCCTTACTGACCTCCCTCTCTCCCACCTTGCCCCCCTCCACTCTATTCTCAATGCAGCTGGACTAATCTTCCTCTCTCGCCGCTCCTTCTCCGCTTCCCCTCTCTGCCTTGCCCTCCACTGGCTCCCCATCCCCTTCAGAATCCTGTTCAAACTCCTGACCACCACGTACAAGGCCCTCTCCCATTCTACTGCCCCCTATATCTCTAACTTCCTCTCCATTCACACTCCTGCCCGCTCCCTGCGCTCGGCAAATGACCATCGCCTCTCCTCCACCCTGGTCACCTCATCCCACTCCAGAATCCAGGACTTCTCCCGTGCAGCCCCCCTTCACTGGAACGACCTCCCCCGCTCCATCCGTCTCTCTCCCAATCTAAGCTCCTTCAAACGGGCACTCAAAACCCACCTGTTCCTTAAAGCCTACCAATCTTCCACCTAACCCGTCCTACCTGCCCCTATTCTCTCCCTTACACGTCAACTGGCTCCCTTTGTGCTTGAGTTTTGTTCACCCTCCCTTAGGATGTAAGCTCATTTGAGCAGGGCCCTCTTCCCTCCTGTCTCCATACCTGTTCTTCTGGTCCGTCTGTACTGCATCAGCCTGCCTGGAGCCTCTGAAGTTTGGTATTTATTGTTCACTGTTCAGTTATGTCTCACCCTGTATAATCTTCTGTTTGTACTGTGTACGGCGCTGCGGAACTCTTGTGGCGCCTAACAAATAAAGGATAATAATAATAATGACTGGCTGTCACTGACAGCCAGTCATCTGCAGCAGCGGGGACTGCAAAGAGGACTGCGGGCACCCTGGATGACGTCAAAGGGCCTCCAGGTAAGCTCCGCCCACTACTAAAAGGGGGTGTGACCGTAAGGTAGCGGGGCCTACCGGTGGTTTTACCGGTAGCCCGCTAGGCAAGTCCGACACTGGTTATGGCTATCAGGTTCCAGGATACAGGTGAGAGGGTTGTAGCTACATTTATTATCTCCACTCCTTTCTCTACAGGACGCATGGAAAAGCTGGGAACCCTGTGACATCACAAAGTAATGTAAAGGGTTAATTTCAAGAGGCATTAACTGATATTCTCTCTGATATTTGGAGGTGGATAAGGCCATGTAGTACCCATTATTCTCCACAGAACTGCCTGAGACATTTTGTCTGGGAAACTGCAGGGGAGCCACTGTGGAATAACAGCTCATCTCACTCCCACCCCCTAGTCCAGCACTCACCAGTGTTTAAGATGTAGAGACCCAGGGAGGGGAAAACACTATGGAAATTTGACCCTACATATAAGGAGGAACTTCAGGAATGGGGGAGGTTATATTCATTCATGGTTTAAGATGCCGTTCCCTACCAGTGAACTACATCTGCAGATCCATGGGTCTTCAAGTCAGGACAGCCAGGTGACTGTAACTCCTTAAGCTAGTGGGGTAAGGGACACATAATGTGGTAAACCCGCCTGGCATTTATTTACTGGTTGCATATATATTAGTATTGTTTTTATTACAATAATTGTATTGTTTTACTTTCTAACTGCATTTGCCGGAGTGATTATTTGAACCTTGGAAGGTACTGGGTAGGCTTCACCGGCATAGTAAGGCACCAGAAGTGGGTAGAATTGGGCCACAAAACCCAGTATCTTCACACTGGGAGATGTGAACAACAACACCAAAGGGGGGTTACATAAATTTCTGCTCCTGCTGTGTACAAAATTGTGCTTTCTTTGCACCTTCATTAAGAGTGTATATGGCTTCCCAGTGAAATCCAAGGTGATGTTAATATGAAAAGATCTTTTAAATAATGGACACTGTACTTTGATCCAAAAGACAGCAATTACCTAGCAACATCTATAGACCTTCTCCACAATGCAGCCATCTTTGTGAGCATACAAATGATCTTGGTGTTCTAAAATATATGTTGAGCTCTACTGGATCAGATTTTCATTGTACAGGATGGTCGTTTGTTTGGGCCAGTCATGAAGCAATGTCAAGCCAAAGTGTCTTAGGAAACCACAAATATTATGCTACCGAGTAATGTTCACAAATGAAGCCTTTATAAAATGTCCAAATGCTTTGGCAATACCTGTGTGCAACACTTATATATCCCATGTAGCACAGCATTTAATTGCTTCCCAGCATTTCAATGGGTTGTCCTAAAAATTATTTGGACCACAGCTCATTCCGTAGCTTTGTTTGGACGTTGCTCATCTCTACTTCAACAGAGGCCCATTCAAACTGTTCCCAAAAACATTACAGAGTTCTCTATGATCCTGTAGGGAAACATGAACCTGGACATATTTTTACATTAAAGTACATGATAAATAAATCATTTCTAAATAGAAAAGACAAAATAGCTAAGGAATATAATAATGTTAATGGACTTTTGAAAGGCAGTCATTTTGTTAATCACAACCTTTCCAAACTACTGTACTCAACATCACCGACATTCATTAATCCAATTTTTAAACTTTAAAACGTTTTTTGCAACATCTATTGACAATAAACTAACATGGAAAGCGCATTGGGTGCAATTTACTAGAAAAGAGCACAGTTGTAAGGACAATTTATTTCTTTTATACATTTTTACCCTAAAGATTTGTATGGGTTTTAACTGGCTCAAAGTGACGTTGCTAGTGAATTGATGTATGCAAAGACTATATTATTGTACATTCTGTTATTCATCTCTGCGTAATTCAAACTACTCCATTAAAGGTCTGGCATATGCAATGCTGCTATTCACAGTTACAGGAGGCAAAATTAAGTTCATTTTTTGTGATTGATGTATTCAAGAGAACCTGAATAAAGTGTACTCACCTTTTTTTAAATAAAAATCTGTCTAACTCAAACAGTTGAAATGATAATACTTACATTATAGATAAATGGCTTATCCTTATTTAACCATTATATAACTCAGTAGAGTTCAACAGATGACAGTGCTTTATTTCAAGAATAATTTGTATTGTCTGAAATCTATTATCCAGAATGTTTGGGGATTAGGGTTTTCAAGATATGTTTTTTTTTTCCATAATTTGTTGCACAATGCACAAATACACTAAATTATATTTAAAATTAACCCCTGTCTTCTGCCACACTGCCCCTATAATTCCCCTCAATGTGCTCCTCACAGTAGGAAAAGCTAAGCAATAATATGCTGTGTGTATGTGTGTTATTATCTTGTTATTATCGAAAGATAGCAATTATGTACAATATATTTCTTTATGGTTACACACTTTCAGGTTAATGGATTTCCATATAAAGGACCCCATACCTGTACATCGGTGTGTGCACCAGATTATGTACTTGCCTTATTTTATTTGTCTATAAAGAGCAGAGAGCATAGTTGGATAAGCAGATATATAGTAGATGCCATCGCCTTCCAGGCAGCGGCAGGCTGGGCTGGGCTCGGGGGTAGGTGGCATCTGCCTCCCGTGCCAGTTCCATAGTGGGCTACCTTGGGCTGGGTCACTGGGCCACATGCATTTTTTCCCTTTAATATGTTCCTAATAGGCTGCTGAGTTGAGTCTTGCCTCCCGGCTAAAATTTTCTAGCCATCCCGTGCTTCCAGGTGCTTGAAAATGACGGTTTTTTGATTGGCTATAAAGCTGTGCCCTATGTCCAAGTTTAACAACAACTCATTGTGATGTTATCGGCAATAAAAAAAAATAAAAAATTCAGTCATTCTGGTGCTTAATTCAGTGCATAATTCCAGAATGGGAAACTCATATTCACTGGTCAACCAGAGCAGACATGTGTTCCTCTCATCTGGTCATTCCAGTCCAAGCATGAAAGCAGGTACAATGTGTATAAAAATAATTCCACCATATCACAGTATTTGCAGGACTTCGACATTGTGCCATTTATTTGTATATGACCTCCAATGAGTACTGCTGAAAAAGATTAATTTGACCTCCGGACTTTGTATGAATCGCACCCGGATAGTTTCTTCAGCTTAGTTACATTTTCTGCTTAGGGATGTTTTGGGAACTGGATAGGAACAGTACTTTCCTACTGCTTGATCCCCTACAATTTCTGAGTAGAACTGTTGCAGCAGCTTGCCTAGCAACACTTGTAGCTAGAATGTCATTTGTTGAAATGCTAGCATACTGTTGAACACACACAGTTCGCACACAGCTAGAACAGATTTGCCTACTCAAAGGACATCTGAAAATGCCAATAAAAGAGACATAGTTGCTATGTAAGAAGAATCATAGTAACCAAGTTTTTGTGAATGTTGGCAGCTGGGAGCACCTGACAGATAGATGATCTTGAATGCAATGGTGGACCTATTGCTGGAACAGACCATGTGTGTGTGTGTGTGTGGGGGGGGGGGGGGGCAATGATACATACTGGTCCATTCTCTACAGAGGTCCCTTCTCTGCTCTTATAAGAATGTGTGGGGGCTGGCTCAGGCTTAGTGAGGCCCTACTTCTAAAGCTGGGGAACAGAGAGCCCAAGCTGGCCTTTACTGAGCAGCACCAGACTTTGTAGAAGAAGAGCAGAATGAGGACCTCTGGAATGGATCTCCCTTCTTAGAGGCCAGGAAATTGAGCATTTGGGCATGGTAGAGTAACTTTCATTGAAATAAATAAGTAAATAAACAAAACAAACCATAACTCAGTCTGCTATGACCTTGCCCAGCCTGTTATCACTACTTCTCCCCATCTCCCATACATACCTCACAACTTTCCCAATATAAGCATGACAGTTGCGGTATGAGTGCTCTGTCCCATGGTCTCAGCATAGCAGAGCAGTGCTGGAGCAGTGTGGACTGGTGATGTTGCACAAGTGGTAAGAAATACATGTGAATTTTAAGGGTAGAGTGGCTAAGGGTGACCTAGCACTACAAGGGGATGTGGCCCCATCCCCATGTGACATGGCCACTCCCCCAGTGCTGTGTGACCATCCCTCCTTCATGCTTACTTTATGTCCTGACTATATAACTTAATAAGTTGTGGAGGTAATACCTGTTGTTACTCAGTGTTGTCACATTGCTGTTATTATGTCTGCTGATTGTAAATGTAGTTGGATGTGTTGGGAAAAAGAAATCTAGTTTACCCTTGCAATGTCTTCTTCTACAACGACTGTATCAATGCTTAGAAACTATTTTGTGACTGGGTCACACATACAACACCACTATGAATAAAATAACCTATTACTACTGCAGTCAGCAATATTATTGACAGTGGGGCAGTGGGAAAAGGTGCTAGAGAGTGAGTTAGGGGAATATTAATAACAGGCTGGGAAATGTGCTGGATACAAATGCATGTCCTGTTTTTTTTTTCGTGCTAGACCTGGAGTAATGGTTTTGGTACTGTACCAACACATCCAATGTCATACATACATAATCTTTCTATCCCTATGCATATGGTTAGAACATGTATGTATGAGTTCTTCATTTGCTTAATATTTTTTCAGGCACATTTTCTGTGCTGATAGGAAGGCTATTGCTTTAAATATTCTATTTTTAGATTCTTTAATATGCTCCAACATTCCCTGCAGGTTTAACATATAATGATGTATGAAATATTCCCAGAAAACTACTCCTCTCACCTATTTCTCATTAGCGTTAAGCTTAGCTGAGACATTAATGTCAAGGGCAGTCTACTGAGACTTGTGACATGACAGCAAGGTCCTATCAGAAGATTATCTACCTGGACATAAAATGTATAATCAAAATGCACATTAATCAAGAATATATCTCCATGGTCTCCCTTTCTATTTACCATTTCAATTATATGTGCTATATATGTGCTATAGCAAGAGATAATTCAAATATAAAAAGCAAATGCTATATTCTTGCAGGTTCCTTTACTGTAGGCATACTGAGCATGGTAGATGATGAATATTATCCATCATTTGGTTAGCAAGACATTGGATCGACAAATGGAACTGCTTGTAACAAATAACTTATCAATATGATTGATCACTGCATCATAATTAAGGCAATTTATGAGAATTTTCAGGAAGTCATTGATAAAATTCCAAACGGCAGCAAATCATGACATGCAATCTTCATAACGTACTGAATTGATATAAAACTCTTTGCATCTTGTACTAAGTACATTAATCCATACATAATATCCTTCTGCGAAATGCAGATGTTTCACATTATTATTGATGCTGTTCTCAGATGTGAGTGTTTGTGATTTGTTATCTGTAATATTCATTTGCCCATACTACATGTTGCTAGACTTTACTTGCATCAGGCATATTTATCACAGTTTTATTGAAAAATACTCATTTACAATATAGAGTCAATGGGAAATTCACTTAAAAACATTTTCTGGTGTATTTGACTTTTGGTGTGCAGATTGTTATTTATTTTATCTCTTTTTTGTGTTTATTTGTGCTATGATCAGTAGCAGATCAGCAGGGGAGGTAAAAGAACAACATTTTTAGGTGACCTCAAAATATTAACAAAACTGTGTAAAATGTTCCTTTTTACTCTTGGAATTTTAAGTTAGAACTCACAGCAAAAAAAAAAAAACACGTCAGTGGTCATGAGATGGATATTAGTGGCTGGAACTTTGTCAAGTGACATGACTTTCTCGGCTTCTTAGGTACTTGGGATTTTCTGCTGCGAGATGGGTTGGTGCATGAATCAGTTTTTCCATCTCTAATATTGTGTTTTAGGGCCTGATTTAGAGTCGGACGCAAGTCCTTCTGCTCATCGCCAAAAAAGCACTTTTGGCCAAGGATCTGTCTGCTTGCACTCTAACTGAGACGGGTCTCCCTCTTGCACCTCTCTGCGCTTAGAGAGGTGGAACGGGGGAGGTAGTGGGCGAGTCTAGCAATGTAAAGGCCTGTTCACGCTCTTTACATGCGTTTTTGAGTTGAAAGCAACCACAGATAGGTCTCTAGGAGACGTAACTTTTGCGGGTGCTTTCAGCTGGTACAAGAGACCTTGATGTATTAAAAACAAAGTAAAAAATAATTACATTTAAAATAAAAAGGTGTGCACCCCCTCCTACACAGCATAACCAAATATTTTTATTTTTTTTTTTACATTTTATTTTTATTTAATTATCTGTTTTACAAGGACGCTGTGCATGAGACACTTACACACCGGACCATAAGGAAGATAAAGAGGCGTGCTTGCGCAATTTGCACAGTATTCTTAGTCGACACAGATCTAAAGATCCGTGTCACTCTAAATATTGTGTCAATTATGGGATGCAATTTACACTTGCGATTTCGGTGTAAATTGTGTCCGACTCTAAATGAGGTCCATAGTCTTTACTTCAGTTTACTTGCATGGAACTGGAGGTGAATTGACTGCTACAGGTTGTGCCAAGATTGGCCAGCTCAGGGTTTTGTTGTGGGAATGAACAACACATTGGAAAACCTCAAGAAGGTACAAGGATCCTGAGGGCTGCACAAATCCAAGATAATATGTGGACTCAGTGTTGCTTTGTTTTTTGACCTCCACCCTATCCCAACAGAAGCACCAGCATAGCCTGCTTAACACGTACAGGACTCTTCTTTGTTCTGCAATATCCACTCGACAGGACATGCTGTCACAGTGTTTCAGTGGATGAAGTAAGTATTATGTAGTTTGTGTGGTTTGTGTTATACATGGTGGAGTGATTTATCTGAGGAGGCCTGACTTTACAATGATGTCAGGGGGTTGTGCCATTCTTGGTGGACAATATAGGAGACCAAGCAGACACACAATGATATCAATACAAGATCATTCTTTAAGACAGTAAGCAAACAATAAGGCATTTTCCTCACTGTGCATAACCATAAATATATTTAGTAGTTTTAAATTGACCAAGAAAAATAAATAAAGTGAAAGCAGAATGCATGAGGGTGAGTTACAAAGGGACTATAATTTATCATAATGAGGCTGTTATATGGTCAGAAAGAGTTGGCTGGGTCATTCAGTGGTGGGACAGAATGCATTTTAGGGGTATAGTAATATGAGCTAGTAAATACTTTATTAGAGCATAAGATAGTTGCATACATAGAGCTAGTTTATAGCAACAAGCGTTACCCCAGAGGAAGATTGGAGGACGAAGAATGAAGATATTACCATGCTTGCCTGCTGTTTTTCTCATGAAGGACAGTTGCACCCATTAAGGTTATAGTGAGCAGGGCTAGAACACGACTAGGAGCTTAACAGACCTGGATCTGTGTGTATGTGTGTTAGGGAATTTAGACTGTAAGCCCCATTGGGGTAGGGACTGATGTGAGTTAGTTCTCTGTACAGCGCTGCGGAATTAGTGGCGCTATATAAATAAATGGTGATGATGATGATGATTTGTGTAACATTTGTGCACATCAATAATAATCTATTATATACAAATTAAACATAGTCCACAAAAGACTGAATATACAGGTCTTGTTTATTTATATAGTTCAACATATTATGCATTTTACAGAGAATGTTTAATCATTCACAACAGTTCCTGGCACTTTGGAATTTACAATCTACATTCTCTATCATACAAATATTAGGGTCCATTTCATTGTCAGTTAATTATCAGCAGCCAATTAACTTGCTTTTGGATTGTGGGAAAAACCTGCAGCAACCAGAGGATACTCACACAAACACAAAAACGTACAAATTTCATACAGATAGTGGCCTTGTCGGAATCGAGTCCATCGTGCCAGAGCTGTGAGACAGCAATGCTAGCCATTGTGCAATTGTGCCACCATGCATACATATATGTAGAAATGGGGGACATGTATTTGAGAAGAACTGCAGGCGCACTGTCGAACTCATCAGAGCAAATAGCACTTTCAGACAAGGATCCGTCTCAGTTTGCATTCCAGAATGAGACGGAGCCCCCCTCTTACACCTCTCTGCACTTAGAGAGGTGGAATAGGGAAGGTAGTGGGGAGCCTAACAATATAAAGGCTTGCTCATGCACTTTATATGCTATGCTGAGTTGAAAGCAGCCACAGATAGTTCTATGGAATCATACGTAAATAAAGGGATGCAATTTTACAATACTTACGATTTCAGTGTAAATTGCGTCCGACTCTACATCAGGCCCTAAATCAGCAGTTCAGCCCAATCCTGCAGAACATTTTTAAATCCTCTCATACTGTCATTGTATCCCCATCGCTTCAACAGTGTGGTCAATCTCCTCAACCATGGAGCACAATCTACTAAACTGTGCTTAGCCTAAGTGGCATACCATATGAGAAACTTGTTATTAGGAAAATTGTGCAACTATCCTTAGTGATGAGGAACACCAGACAAACATTGTAATGTATTTTTGCTTTGTTCTCAGCTTGCTTTAATTAAGGGATAAGAAAGCGCTGATCAAAGTTTTCTTTGTCATTTTCAAGTAACCAAATTAAGGATTTGGCAATTTTGACTGTTTTAACATAAACTGATTCACAATGACTGACATTAGATCTTCTAGGAGTATTCCTTGTTTTAACTATAAAAATAAATTATTTGCCTGTTCATTAAGTAGGAAATTTATGACGTTTGGTTAACATGAAAAGGTATCCTCTTTTCTTATAATACATTTTAAAAAAGAAAATAGATATCCTTGCTGAGGTACAAGTGTTAGCACCTAGTCCAACATAAGTTCAGAAGAAGAGTCTGAATATATTTCATTAAATTGATTACTTGCAAAGTCTTTATATGCACACAGTGAAGAAATCAGATTGTATCAGATCCCAGATATTAAGGGAACCAGCGGAAAGCAATGATCGCATAGAGGCTGATGCAGGGTAAGTACTACACCAGTTTTGCATAGGCCGCTTCTCGGCCTTTTGGCTAAGATCAAGTGTAGTATCTGTTCTTATCAGTTTACCAACTACCCGGTGGAGGTTATGCTGATTGTGGCTCATCCGATAGCGCAATTTAACATTGGTGAGGGGCTGATGTAGACACTGCTGCATGGTGCACATGTCTCTCTCCTGCCCAAATTCCAGAGGACAGAACCCGATTGGGGCTCATCGATAGCATAATCTAACCCTGGTGAGGAACTGTTTGAGACTTGTGTTACCCGATCGAAGCCGGCCAGGAGCAAAAAGACCGACTCCGGGGAAGAAGCGCTGCTGATCCCTGTCTGCCGGGAAGAAGACACCGGGAGCAACTCCAGCTGAAGAAGCCTTCCTCTTCTCGGGACGTGCTCCAGCGGAAGAAGCGCCTCCTCTTGAGCGGAAGCCCCTGCTCCTCTCTTCCTGCTCCTCTAGCGGGAGGATACCTGCACTGCTCCTTCCACCCCGGAAGAAGATCGCCCTCCAGACCAGCCTCTCTGCCCCAGGAAGAGCCAGGAAGATGGCCTCAGTTGCTGCAGCTCCTGCCTCCACCCCTGCTCCTGCCTCTGGGAAGAAGGGAGGAAAGACCACCGCCCCAAAGCCTCTCCTCGTGGCCGGAACCTCTGCCTCCACTGCCCCTGCTACTGCTGGACAAGGGAAGCCCAGCCAGGACACCCCCCAGAAGACTCCCACTCTGGAAACCTGGATGAGGCAGACCGTCATCCTGAAGTTGAAGGAGGTGGAAGGAAGGGTCCCAGACATGACGGCTGAGACTTTCGGGAAGCAGATGATCCTCGACCAGGGCTTCTCCAAGGCTGAAACCCTCAGTGTGCAGAACTACCTGAAGGGGATCTGGTACATCACCTTCGCCTCCATTACCATCTGTAAGAGGTACTGGGAGGCAGTGAAGACTGCAAGACCGGAGTCTCCCTTCTCCCGCTTCGTGGGGAACTGCCCATCCAGAGAGAGGAGAGAAGAGTCACGGTCTCCATGAGAAATCCTCACACCCCTGGTAAAGAAATTGCTACCTTCCTGAGCCGCTTCTGCTCCGTGGTCAAGGACCCCTCCAAGATCCTGGATGCCAATGGTTTCTGGACAGGCAAGTGGTCCATCATTATCAGACTGAGGAAAGACAACTCTACAACTGACGGTCTCCAACACCTGCCATCATGTTTCGCCCTGGGGGTCTCTGCCGGCCTTCTCCACTATGCCGAGGAACTGCAGGAAGTGCGGGAAAGCTGACCACATGGCGAGAAGCTGCAAAGTCTCAGCCTGCAGGAACTGCAAGGTGGCGGGGCACGAGACCAAGGACTGCCCACGAAAACTGTCCTGCAACCTCTGTGGCCTGGCCAGCCACATCTACAGGGACTGCCCCCAGAGAGCAAGATCCTACGCTGCAGCTGCCGGGAATGGACTGTCGGAAGGCGGACCTGCCCCTGCCCTGCAGCCCAAGCCAGCCCAGAGGAAGCAACAGAAGCCCATACCGCAGCCACGAGTGGGTAAGAACACTTCCACCCCTTTTCTTCTCACCCCCCTTCCAACCTCCCTCCCCCCTCCTTCCCTCCCTACCCCTGTTGTGACAGCACCTCCCTCCTGTCCCATTGTCACAACACCCCCTTCCTCCCCATCCTGCTCCCGCCCTCTTCCTACCTTCACCCTTCCCCCTGTCGCCACCCTCCCCCCTCCCTCCCCTGTAGTAGCACTAACCCTCTCCACCGCTACTGCAGCTCCCTCCCTTTCCCTTGAAGATTTTCCCCCTCTTGTCTCTGCAGGTAAAGAGAACAAGCTAAGGCGGAAACGGAAAGAGCTAGACAGCCCAGCGGGCGACTCTGACCCTTCCAAGAAAAAGGCAGTCGAGCTCGAAGAGGACCCCCTCCCGGCGGAGGAGGCCCTGGAAGAGATGGTGGATGAGTTGCTGGATTCCGAGCAGGAGGAAGAAGGGGAGGAATTCCTGCAGCTGCCCCACATCTGCCTCTACAACCAGCTTGAGGAGAGAGATCTGCTCCCACCCGATGGGGACACGAGCAGACCGGACCAAGTCCCACCGGACAAGGAGGGTAACTAATGTATTGACTGTGCCAACTCTCTTTTTTCTCTCAACTAATGGCTAATTTTTCTCTTTTTACCATTAATGTGAGGAGTGTGAAGGATAAGATTAGACATCAGTCTGTGTTTACCTTTCTTGACAGTCAGAAATGTGATGTTTACATGTTGCAGGAATGTTCTCTCCCTTTCTCTAGTTCCTACAGGCATCTGGGTAGGCAGTGGTCTCACGGGCCCTCCTATTGGTCTGGGGGGGTGACTGTAAGTCTGCAGGGGTCGCCATTCTTATCAGGGGAAGCCTCTTCACACTAGATTCCGTTCAGGAGTTTGTCTGCGGCAGATTGCTTATCGTAGATGGCTCCTGGGCGGGTAAGCCTATCAGGCTTATCTGTGTGTATGCATCCCCAGGTAAGAATGAGCGTTTGGAGCTTTTCCAGACCCTGCGGGCCCAGCTCGCAACCACCAGGGCGGTAGTGATGGCTGGGGACTTTAACTGTCCTATAGAGGAAGACGGAAGGAGTTCTAACAATAATGCTAAACTTGATGTTTCTTCCAGGTTGTTGCAAGAGATGGTAGCCGAAGCATCCTTTCGGGATGCAGTGGGATCCATGGGGGCCGGCTCTGTGAATTATACTTGGAGCCGCCCTGATGGCTCAGTGCATTCCCGGATTGACTTTGTGTTTACCTCGAGAGCGTTAAGACAAAACAGTCATGTCATGGTTCCCTGCTTCTTTTCTGGTCATAGGGCCATTCTCTTTGAGGTTGTTCTGGGCCACGATTTCCCTCCCGGTCCTGGCTCCTGGAAGTTAAACTGTGCTCTGCTGGAACGAGAGGAGGTGATGGTTGAGCTGAGGGATGCATATGGAATGTGGAAAAATGACAAAATGTATTTTGATTGTATGTCTAACTGGTGGGAGTATGTCAAGTGCAAGTTTCACAGTTTCTTTCAGGCTAAGGGCTGACAACTTCAGGAGGCTTCAGCGTCAGCTGCAGTCCCTGCTGGATCTCCAACTTTGCGGCTGGGACGTGAAGGATGATCTGGCTGAGGCAAAGGTGGGGCCTGAAAAGGCACTTCGAGGAGGAGTTCAGACGCATCATCTTCCGTTCCAAGGTGGAGAATCTGGAGAAGGGTAAGAAATGTAACTCTTTCTTTTTCAGAAAACTCCACTCCGGCCACATGCCCCTGACTGAACTGCGGGACGAGACTGGCACCCCCAGGAAGGGGAAGGAGGGCGTTATGGGAGTCGTCACAGACTACTACGGCAAACTCTACTCCCCTAAGACTACAGACGACGATGCGGCTGAATCGTTCCTGTCAGGTATCACAAACCCTATTGATCCTACAGGTAGAGCAGCCATGGACGCCCCCTCACCTTGGGGGAGCTGCACTCTGCCACTAAATCCTTTAGGCCGGGCAGGACCCCGGGCAGTGATGGCCTTCCAGTGGAGCTCTATGTAGCGCTGTAGGACCTCATTGGCCCGGACCTGCTAGAGCTGTAGAGCTGTAGAGCAAGGTGGTGGAGGGCAGAATGCCTCCTACTCAGAGAGAGGGCCTGATCACGATTTTGTATAAGTGCAAGGGAGAGAGATGCAACCTCAAAAATTGGAGGCCCATCTCCCTCCTGAACGTGGACTACAAGATCCTGGCCAAGGTACTAGCCAACAGGCTAAAGGTTGTCATTGGGCGAATTGTTTATCCTGACCAGACTTGTGGCATTCCTGGTCACAGGATTGCAGACAGCCTTGCGCTGCTGAGGGACACAGTTCATTACATCAAAGACCGCCATGCACATGTGGCCCTGGTCAGTCTTGATCAGGAGAAGGCCTTTGATCGTGTTTCTCATGGTTTTATGCGTAAGGTTCTGTGCAGGTTTGGATTGGGTGATATGTTTTGTTCTTATGTTAACCTGATGTACCTTGATATTTAAAGCTCGGTGTTGGTGAACGGCTGGAAGACTGACCCCTTCTTTGTATTGTCTGGGGTCAGATAAGGCTGCCCTCTTTCCCCTATTCTTTTTGTCTGTTGTATAGAGCTCATCGCGATGTCCATCAGGCGGAATCCAGAGATTAGAGGCATCACCGCACCGGGTCCAGACCGTCTAGAGGCCAAGTGTTCGCTCTACATGGACGACATCACTATCTTTTGCGCTGATCAGTTCGGTGGCAGCACTCGTCCAGACCTGCGAGAACTTCGGCCGAGCTTCAGGGGCAAAGGTCAACTGCGGGAAGTCAGAGGCGATGCTGTTCGGTCAGTGGCACCTGTCATCCCCCGCTGCATTACCCTTCACAATCAAGCCGGACTTCATCAAAATCCTTGGAGTTTGGTTTGGTGGAGAGGAGGCGGCCCTGAAGTGCTGGGAAGAGAGACTGGCGACAGTCAGGCAAAAGATTGGACTGTGGAGCCTCAGAGACCTTACCATCGAAGGGAAAGCACTGGTGCTGCGCAACGAGATTCTTCCCGTTCTGCAGTACACGGCCCAAGCTTGGCCACCTCTTGCTGCCGTCTGTAAGACCATCACGAGGACAGTCTTTCACTTCATCTGGGGCTCCAAAATGGACAGAGTGAAGCAGTCAGTGATGTACAAGGAGCCCCACAAAGGTGGGAAAGGAATCCCTGATATCCCCACTATGCTGCGGGCCTTCTTTGTTTGCAGCTGTATCCGCAGTACACTCCTTGAAAAGAACATTTGCTCTGCTGGGATGTCCATGTCCCGCTTTTTCCTTCTACCTCTTTGGAGGAACCTTGGTTGGGACAAGTGGGACAGCTCCTTCCCTTACAACTGTACTACTCCTTGGTTTTACCTGGATGTTGGACAATTTGTGAGGGAGCACCATCTGGAGGGACTTAAACCAGACTTGTGGAAGCCAAAAACTATCCACGAGATCATCAGAGCAAAGGACGTTATGGAGTCTGTTCCAGGGCTCCCTGTGGCTACGACCAAACATGTTTGGGAGAATGTGGCCTCTAAGAGGTTGACTAATAGACATAAAGACATTGCATGGATAGCCATCCAGGGGGGTCTGCCTCTCAGGACATTCATGCACTCCTGGAACCTGTGCAGATATGTTCACTGCCCCTTATGTATGACCAGAAGGGAGACTGCTCAGCATATCTTTTGGGACTGCCCCACTGCACAGGCATTGTTGGCTGCCCTGGACCATGAACTTAAGGACAATGTGACCAGGACTTGCCTTTCATACCATTCGGTATTTTATGGATTATTTCCTGGGAAACAAACCGTTGGGGCAATCCAGGAGGCCTGGCACCTTATGAACTGTTTTAAGGACGCTATGTGGCTTGCCAGGAATCGCCTCATCTTGAAGTGGGAGAAGATGACCATCCAGGACTGTCGCAGGCTGATCCACAGCCTGCTAAGAGACTATAACACCCTTGACAGTCCTGAGGAAGATGAAGACGACGATTGATTGTTATTGATTGTTGTCTCCCTCTTCTCCTTCTCCCCATTGTGTCTATTTTCAATAAAAAAACTTTGGTTTGCGCTCCCTCCCCCTTACCCCCTCCAACCCATTCCCCTTTCACAGCCTGAAGTTTTATTGAATGTAATGTCTATTTATGCACCCTTCCCTTTGTGTCTGTCCTCAATAAAAACTTTTTGCTCGTGACTCCACCACCCTACCGGTCTCACCTACCTCCCCCTCACATCCAATGTACTTTTATTGCAATGTGATATTGGTTAAAGTTTGAATGGTTAGTGCAGTACTTGATGAATATAGTGTAGGATGTCATGTCTTGTACTTTATGCCCTGTATTGTACTAAAATGTATGCATGATCGTGTATTACGGTGTACTGTGTACACTTGAATGAAACGAATGACCTGTGTTTTTTGTACTTTATACAAATAAAGCTACTTTTTCAATAAAAAAAAAACAGTTTTACATAGTGTACTTTATGTGAAATCTCTTTGCACATGCACAGTAAAGTGACTGCACACATATGGGCCTATAAAGATTTGCGTGACTCTAGCACTCACACGCGCTTGCACTTTGAGAGGTGGGATGGGGATGGGAAGGGGTACTCAAGTGTAGGTTGAGTGCAAAAAGGGTGTGTTTGTGCAATTGCGAAGAGTTTCCACAGGGACACAGTCTTCTCTTGTAATAGAGAGGGTTTGGATGTTTTATTGATACCTGATTGCAAATATGTATTGTCCAAACAAAACAATAGGTTATAAACATGGGTGTAAGTGTATGTGATGTATGCCTGGTGTTACCCGGGCACATATGCTACTGGTACAGACCTGCATGTTTTTAGTGATAGTTGCAGTTTTGCATATGCACATCGTTGCTGCTTTTTTAGTGAACGCAATTTGTGATCGATCCTGCATCAGGCCCATTGGTAATATATCTTTTCCATATAACTAATGATGAAACACAGAGATCATTGTCCCAAATATAAAGGAATATTTAATTTTAGTGGGCTTGTAATACAATGATATAAACTGATATACTTAATAATATTAGCTTTTCTGTGCTTTTACATTTGTGGTTTCCATTTGTTATTATGTAGTGCACATGTGTAAATTAGCAGCACATATATACATATACAGTAAGCTTCTAGCACTGGTTACACAATCAGGTGGCTTTTTGCCTGTAGAAGAGAACTTGCTTCCTTTCCAAAGGCATAGCAGGGACATTTCATTATTCTCTTAACCTGGTACATCTTTAGAAGTGGTGGCGGACAACAAATTAGCATGTGCAGTATATTTTATATATTTTATATATTTCTCAATCAAACTGAAAAAAAATATGTATTGTAGGTTTCATCTTTCTAAGCACAGTTCACAAAAATCTGATTGAGTGCAATTGTAAGGAGTTTTTTATATATTTCCTTCCAAGAGTTTACATTCATGAGCAGTTTTCCTTCTATTGGTGTTGACCCTCCGCTTGAGCTGTATGCCAATCTGCATAGCCACTCGAGACAACAGAGCCGTAACTAGGCAGGTGCGGGTGGTGCCGTTGCCCAGGGCGCAAGCCCAAGGGGGCGCAGCAGCCGCCCGCTGCCTGCCTCTGTACCTTTAGCCCTTAACTTCCGCAGTGGAATGCATGTGCGTTCCACAGACAGGAAGTTTGGCATTTGGAACGCAAACTTGCGTTCCAATTGCTGAACTTTCTGCTAGTGGAACGCATGCGTTCCACTGCGGAAGTTAAGGGCTGAAGAATCTCCCTCTCTCTCTCTCTCTCTATCATCTCTGTAAAGTTGCAACTATCACTCCATTATGAGGAGAAATTCATTATAGTTTACACATATATATAATTCAATTATATATTCTAAATAGTACACATAGATTTTTTGTATGTATATATATATATATATATATATACACAAGTTAACCCGTGCATGATACTCATGCATTTTTTTTGTCAAATAATGCCAGTATACCAAATTTCAGGTCATTCGGATGAGCCCTTTCTGAGAAAATAGTTTTTTCCACAGACACACACACACTAACACATGCCGCTACACATGCAGGGACGGATCTAGAAAATGTTTGTTCCCCGGGGGGATGTTAGGGCGGGGCGATTTAGGCCCTGCCCCCTTTCCGACTTCTGAGGCTGCCGGGGGCTGCACAGTATGTGCAGGTCCGCTCGGCAGTGACAGGCAGGGACAGTGTGCTGCCCAGCTGCTCTGATTGTGTTTAACACAATCAGAGCAGCCGGGCAGCACACTGTCACTGCCAAACGGACCTGCACATACTATGCAGCCGTCGGCAGCAAACCCCTGCTGGGGGGGGGGGGGGGGCGATTGCCCCGATCGCACCCCCCTGGATCCGCCACTGTACACATGTGTGTTCATGAGGTAAAATTACCTCACGAAAATGAGTTTGACCCCTCAACTCGTCAATAATGTCAGTATACCAAATTTCAGCCCTTTTTGAGGTTTTTTTTCCATACACACTAAGAATTTAGTAGGTCACTTAACCCGTGCATGATACTCATGCATTCTAGTCAAATCAAGCTACTTAAGGTGTTAAAAACTCCCCACTGTCACCCCCGGCAACCACCAACCACTCCCAACTGTCACTTCTCCTTCAAGAAATATATATATATTTTTTTTGTTAAATATTTATAAACACTTTTAACAATTAACAAATTAAATTAACAAATTAAAAACATCTTAGTATACCAAATTTCAGCCCTTTCTGAATTTTTTTTTCCACACACACAAAGAATTTAATAGGTAAATGTATAACTCCGCCCAGCAGGTGGCGCTGCAGCTTGGTTTTATTTTTTCCACACACAGACAGACTAACACACGCCACTAGACATTTATATTATAGATATATATATATATCTATAATATAAATGCTTAGTGGCGTGTGTTAGTCTGTCTGTGTGTGTGTGGAAAAAATAAAACCAAGCTGCAGCGCCACCTGCTGGGCGGAGTTATACACTGACCTACTAAATTCTTAGTGTGTGTGTGGAAAAAATATTCAGAAAGGGCTGAAATTTGGTATACTAAGATGTTTTTAATTTGTTAATTTAATTTGTTAATTGTTAAAAGTGTTTATAAAGATTTAAAAAATATATATATATATTTCTTGAAGGAGAAGTGACAGTTGGGAGTGGTAGGTGGTTGCCGGGGGTGACAGTGGGGAGTGGTTGGTGGTTGCCGGGGGTGACAAAGTGAGAGGAGTGTGATACTCAGGACCGCTGAGAGAGATCCCTGTGTCTGGATAGACATCTGGATAGATGTGGCGATGAAAATGAAGGATGAGGTGATGGGGAAGAATGATGAGGTGGTGACATGTGGACAAAACCACGTTAAAAAAAAGGCGCTTACATCGGAAACTAACGCTCTTCCCCTGAGGAGGCCTGGTCTATGGCCCAAATGCATGACAAGAACCTTTTTAACACCTTAAGTAGCTTGATTTGACTAGAATGCATGATTATCATGCACGAGTTAACTTGTATATATATATATATATATATATATATATATATATATATATATATAGATATGTATTGCATTTACAATACATATTTAATGTTGACAGATTTGTTTTTTATTAATTTCCACATGAATTTAAGTAGATTGATAGCAAGCTGTTTTTTCTCTATTCTTTGAGTTTTTCCATAGCCCCTTTTCTCAGCTAATAGTCAGATATTTAGGGAGCCAATCTTCCTTACCTGTTTCATGTATAAATTGTAGTTAGGGAGTAGGTCAAGTCTAGAAGGTCGGACCTGGGATTACATGTGAGAGTCTCCTTAATTCATGGAAGTAACAATTGCTTCAGGAACACTCAGGGTGGATTGGTCATAGACCTTACCTGAGTCTGCCTGGTGGGCCAATAGCCCCAAATAATACCATGGTCCGTTTGGGGGGAGGAGAGTTCAGTGCATTCGGCTGTGTGTGTGTGTGTGTGTACATCTGTGCCTTCTTCAGCAACCTCATATGTCATTGTTCTATTTCTGTATGACTTTTTTAAGCTGATTTATTATACTGATTGGCCAGCACTACATCGTTTTTGTTGTGCCTTACAAACAATAGATAGTGATAGGAGGTATTTAAAAGCAATTCCATTAAATAACATTTTCAACAATATGGAGAATATTTGTGTACAGGCCAATATTTTGGTTTCATAAACCCAGAGGAACTTTCATTTTTACTCATTGAACTTCCCAATATACTGGCATATTACTGTCTACAAAAAACATATTACTTGTCCACAGTGATGTCCAATTATCTCTGCAATTAATCCAGTAGCCTTTAATCTATCTCTCTCTCTCTCTCTCTCTCTCTCTCTCTCTCTCTCTCTCTCCCTCTCTCTCTCTCTCATCCCACTACGTGCAATAAAAGTTATACACATGTTAAACTAAATATTGTTTGGAAAAAATAAATTAGTGGAGAAAAATTTGCAGACAGAACTACATCACTTCTGAAGTGGTACGACAGATGGTGACATTATAGACCCCTTTATGTTGTAAATTGATTTTTCATGCACAGGTCTAAACAAGCACACAGATGAAAAGGAATAAGATAACTTAAAGGAAGCAGGGAGAAACAAACCAAACACATACAGCAAGCAATGGAAGGAGGGACAAATTAAATACATTGAGAGGGAAAATAAACTAAAAGTTCAGGTAGTGGCAGCAATAACTAATATCAGGGATGGATAAGACAAGTTTACATATTATCTGACATTTCCCCAGTGAAGAGATGTAAATCAGTGATAATGACAGCAGATAATAGCTGGAGGTGAATGAGGCGGTGGTCGCCTGTGAGACCCCTTGTACCTCACCTTACAGAGGAGCTTCTTCTTCTCCTCCATGCCTTTGTGCTCATGTTTCGGATCCGCAGACATGTAACAGAATTCTTTCAGTAAAGTACCAGCCACACCCCCACATTTGGTTGACCACTTGGCAAATGTCACTCCCACTTAGATGGGGGGCACCCAGTGCCCTGTCTCGCCCAGGGCACTAAAATGTCTAGTTACTGCACTGTGAGACAATCCAGGTGTCATTTTTGTCAGAGACTTAAAAAATATATTGCAAGCTGTACCTATGCTGCTTGCTCGAAGTGTCCATGTGTATTACCCTTGAGATCCTCATAGGGATCAATGATCCTTCTTTAGAACTTTGTCTGAGTTGCATACTATTCCATTCAATGACAGAAGAGCAGTACCCAGCTCACATAGAGGGGTAATATAAGCTGAATGTATTTATGCACCCAAAGACAGTCTCACATTGATTATACTTTTGCAGACTCAATGAGAATGACCCTAAATTAGCCCACGGTGAGATGATCCCAATTAGGATATATCAGATCACATAGAGATATGAAGGAAAGAAAGATTTTGGTTTCATCTTCATATGAAAGGATAACAAAGTCCTAATCAGCATCAGACTGGGCCACTGGGGTACCAGGGAAATCATTAGTGGGCCCCACTGTCTGAGGGTCCCTACCCAAGGGGGACTGGGCCCAAACTGTTCACTGCTTCCTGCAACCTTAATTCTAACTGCGACAGTGCTTCAGTGTGATTCAATAGGTCACATGCGTGCCATCTGAAAGGAGCATGGGAAGAAATAAGAAGCTGACAGGTAAGTAAGACAACTCAGCTATTATAGATCAATAATGCTGCTGAGCACTGTCAAGGGCCCCCTGGATGCCCGAGGCCCCTGGGCTGTAGCCCAGTTAGACCTTGAGTTAATCCGGCCCTGGGCACAGTCCCCATTTTGGGTGACTGCCTTCCTCAGTAAGGACTTTGTCCCCAACACAATGTCACACGCCGGTCCCATAGCTAGGTGCTGGCACTGTGACTTTCCCTTTAAGAACCATGATTGAGCTTGCTTCTGCTTCAGAGACATTACTTTCATACAGGTGTTCCCTGCTCCCTTGATTTGGACCTCCTCCCGAATCTTATTGGTTCTAGAGCACTATTTTAACCTCCCATGATTATGGACTCATTGCCTGTTCTTCGTGTTACTTACGCTGCAGTGGGATCTGGCTGTATGCCTTGACCTTCCGTTTGTCCATTACCTGCTCGTTGGACTATACTTGCTGCTGAAGTTACCTGTCATCTTTGATTCCTGGTCGGCTCAGCTGTACTCCTCTCTGCTGTTCAGCTGCAAGCTGAAATGTCTCTCTGCTGTTCATCTGCAAGCTGAAGTTCCTCTCTGCTGTTCATCTGCAAGCTGAAGTTCCTCTCTGCTGTTCATCTGCAAGCTGAAGTTCCTCTCTGCTGTTCATCTGCAAGCTGAAGTTCCTCTCTGCTGTTCATCTGCACGCTGACTACTTTGTGAGTTGTTTGCTACTATCAAGTTACCTGTCACCTGTAGTTCCATGTCTGGCACGGCTTATCATCACTCTGCTGTTTACCTGTTTGCTGGACTGTTATTGTGAACTGCTTGTTGTGCCAGTGGCTATTTCTTCAGCTCAAGTTACGTGCTTCTGTTCAGCTTCCTCATACTACAGTGAACTCACCTTGCACCTGAGACTGGAACACCTGTTACCTGTTGTTCCACGCACGGTTCAGATACTCCTCACCTCGCTGCTACTTCTAGACAACATCTTGCTGCCTGTGTCTATGTAAATCCAAGTCCTTGGATGTTGTTTAACGCTTACTACTCTGCTAGATAAGAATCACTGTGATACCAGTAACCACCTGCTAGTTGAATCATCTCTATTCTCGGATCAGCCAAGTCTATATATTACTCTGTTTGGACTTTAGCTGTACCAGTGATTCACGTTCATCTGCTGTGTGTTTACCTATTGGATTCAAGTGTTCTTATTCATCACCTATGCGTTTAACTGTTGAATTGCTCATCTCATGCTGTTGCCAAGGGTTACCAACTATGAAGTAGCATATGTGATTTGTTTCTGCAATCTGACCAACTGTCGTGTGTTCAGCTCTGCCGATATATATATTTATATTTTTTCTTGTTATACCATCAGTCAATATTCTACTTTACAGCACTACTATTATCTCCTGTGTTATTATTATCAGTGATACTTATGAGCCATGAACTTTTAACCTGTGAATACCATCACTCTGCATATCATCGTGTTCTATCTCCACCATCCTCTACTAATACTATCTATAGTAGAGGCAAGGGATCCACTAAAATTGTTCAGAGCCATGACAGTAAGAACAGGCCCTAATGTCTTACTGCACTACTATTATCTCCTGTGTTATTATTATCAGTGATACTTATGAGCCATGAACTTTTAACCTATGGATACCATCACTCTGCATATCATCGTGTTCTATCTCCACCATCCTCTACTAATACTAATCTATAGTAGAGGCAAGGGATCCACTAAAATTGTTCAGAGCCGTGACACACAAGGACAGTTGAGAGGTATGTCCTACTTCACAGCACTCTGCTTGTGGAAGATGAGCTCCATGTACCTGGCAGTAGTGCTCACACAATTGCTAGTGTATTTGAAGTGGATGGGAAGGGGTTGGAAAGCAGCCTTGCATTGGCTAAAATGATAGCCAGCAATGCTAGTTCATGCCAACTCTAGTAGCATGGCATTAAAAATTCCCTGTAGAAATCTTGCTTTTGCCTACGTCCTACCTCCACTTCCACCCATCATATGTCCTGTGTGTTGGAAAGAAATAGAAATCACTTCACTGAAGCTTTTCTTGCTTTCTAACACTGTGCCAGAAGGAGAGAAGAATCACTCAGGTGAGGTGACTGGGCCAGTAATTTTGCTTTCCTTACGCCAGTCCCCTTCAGGTTTTGCAGTGGCGCACACTATTATTGGCTTTGCAATGGCCCCTATTTTTGCATTCACCCAGTGGGCCCATCATGCCCCAGATCGACAGTGGTCCTAGTATATGGTTTACTAACAATCCACAAGAAGCAAAACCACTTGCACCATGACCTGCTGGAGTTTCTTAAATGAATTCTTAGCTGGGAGATACATATTGCCTCTAAAGATTTTTCCACATTTGCTTCAACAATTCAGATATATTTTTTCTTAACGTTTTAGACATGTATTTTCTTTATTATAGAATATATAAATTAACAACTATATTATTTTGGATATACACATTTGCATGTGGCAAATTTGGGTTATATACACTAAATTAAATGAAATGTAAAGTAAATTAATTTGCTCATAATTAACTGTGATTAGAAAATATTATAATGGATGAATTGTTTAAAACAAGCCCTAAACTTTACAGTATGTTTATGTGTTAACAATTTTGCCAGCTTTTAGAAATGCAACATTTGTATTATTACCCTGGTTGTCTAAGTAAACATTTCTAGCATTACCTGGACATTTGTTGACCAGTTTTCTGAAGGTTCACTCTTTGCACAATTAAAATACACACACACACATCTTTTCATGGGACTGCTGCTTTAATGGTTTGGGAACCTTTTTTCAAGAAATTGCATATTAAACTAAACTAGGGCCTGATCCAAATCCGAAAGCAGTTTGCATGCGGTTAGAGAAAAAAAAGACACGGAACATGAACGTATTTCTGCCCATATTCAAATCCAAGTAAATCTCAAGATGCATTTCAATTTGAATCTGTGTGTGCTGTATGTTAACAGAGAGAACATAAATTTTCTGTAGTGGAGTGGGCATTATAATTACATTATAATTACTTACCTAGAGACAGTATTCTTCTGTTCTTGATGTGATATTATACTTATGAATAAAAAAACCCTCATACACTATACAGCCTGCTCCCAAGGAGCTCCCGACTTGAAATGAGTCACTGTCTGTTAAGCCTGCCTCCCTTATCTCACCTTATTCTACTCAAAACTAAGGGCTTCCTTTAGTCCATTTTAAATCCATTTTAATAAAATGATGCATTTCCATACTGTGCATGTGTACCAAAATGTGTCCATGATTAGATTTCAGTATATCTTAGACTTGTGAATTGAGTAGTGGATAAGCATAAATTAAATTCAGTAAGGGCGTTAACATGTAAGTGTGGCGTAACTCCTAGAGATGCAACCTAATTACTAAACACATCTCAGGCATGTTCTTAGGAGGCATATCTTTTATGGATCCCTGAAACACGGGGTAAAGTTATGTGGTTACGATGATAACACCAGTGGCACTATCTAGATGCTACTGATTGTTTGCATTTTGACCCCTCCAGTTGATAGTAATTAATTAATTAGCGTTACAGTTGTATTAAGTTAAATTGTGTCCGTCTGTCCCGATTTCTTATTTGACATTTCCATTTCAATTACTGCAGGAAAGAAGATTCTCATTGGAGTTATTAGTGACTGATGGTGGATGTTTGTATTACATTACATGTTATGTGGAAAACAAAATGTTTGCATTTATTAACAACTTTAGACGTAGCTAGAAATGTGGGTGCCTGTGGCAAGAAGGAAATGTGATGCCCCCATACTTTCAGTTTTAACCAAATTAATGTAAAATATTGTTTCCCTGCGCCCCCCCCCACACGTTTGCGCCCTGGGCGGCTGCCCCTCTCGCACAGCCCTAGTTACGTAGTTACGGTTAGAGATGGACGGGCTCGGTTCCCCGAGATCTGAATCCATCCGAATTTCGCCTATCCGAGTACCGAGCCGCTACTCTCCCGCCCATTCGGAATCGAAATCGAGGAAAAACGTCATTGTGACATATTTGTATTTCTGAACTCGGTTCTTGCGAGATTTGAAAAGCATAAATAGCCGCCTCCACAGCAATCCATCGCCATTTGACAGAGGGAGAGAGCAGGGTTAGGTCAGAGGCTGTATTAGCGCAGGGACAGAGCAATAATTGTACACCTTATTCTTTTTATTATTCTTTCATTTTGAATCTATTCAATTCTATTATTAAATCAAATTCTATTAGCAATTGTTAGAGCAGCAAGACAGGAGGCTTATTTTTCAATTTTTTGCACTGCAAGTGCTTTGGGGTCTCCCAAATTCCCCATTGTTTTAGACTAATTTTTCTGGCTGTCAAAAAGTGATATTTGTCAGCAGTATTTCTAAAATTTGTTTGCACTACAAGTGCTTTGGGGTCTCCCATATTCCCCAGTGTTTTAGACTAATTTTTCTGGCTGTCAAAAGTGATATTTGTCAGCAGTATTTCTAAAAAAAATTTGCACTACAAGTGCTTTGGGGTCTCCCATGTTCCCCAGTGTTTTAGACTAATTTTTCTGGCTGTCAAAAGTGATATTTGTCAGCAGTATTTCTAAAAAAAATTGCACTACAAGTGCTTTCGGGTCTCCCATATTCCGCGGTGTTTTAGACTAATTTTTCTGGCTGTCAAAAGTGATATTTGTCAGCAGTATTTCTAAAATTTGTTTGCACTACAAGTGCTTTGTGGTCTCCCATATTCTCCAGTGTGAAGCAATAATTTTTCTGGCTGTCAAAAGTGATATTTGTCAGCAGTATTTCTAAAAATTTCTGCATTGCAAGTGCTTTGGGATCTCTCATAATAGCCAGTGTTTTAGACTAATTTTTCTGGCTGTCAAAAGTGATATTTGTCAGCAGTATTTCTAAAATTTGTTTGCACTACAAGTGCTTTGGGATGTCCCATATTCCCCAGTGTGAAACAATAATTTTTCTGCCTGTCAAAAGTGATATTTGTCAGCAGTATTTCTAAAATTTGTTTGCACTACAAGTGCTTTGGGGTGTTCAATATTCCCCAGTGTTTTACACTATTTTTTCTGGCTTTCACAAAAAGTCATATTTGTCAGCAGTATCTATCTAATTCAATATTTTGCACTACAAGTGCTTTGCGCTCATTAAAATGGATGCAAAGCAGTCCACATATGAGCAGAATCAGCAAGCAAGTGCTGGCATCAGTCCTGATGGTTGTGTTCCCAGTACGTCATCTGGTAAAGCCGATGTAAAAGTACATAGTCTTTTTAAATCAGGGAAAAAAAACACACACCAAAAAAATGTAGCGTGTTGAAGCGAAAAAGAAGTATAACTGAGGAAAAGTTTACTGCCAATAAAAAAAAGATTGCTAACATGCCATTCTACACACAGAGTCAAATAAAGAATGAGGCCTTCACCTTTCTCTATTACTGCCAGATCTAAAAATATTACTGAGCCTTCTTCTTGTAAGGTCACTCGTGAGCAAGCAAGACCAAGTAATTTGGAGTCTAAAAGTGGTGCACAACTACTGTTATGCGGGAAAGCCGAGCTGCAAGAAAACAGTAAGGCATTAGAGGATAATGTATCCTCTGAATGAATCAGAAATGACACCAATCCCTGTGGAGAGTCCATCCACCAGTGGTATGTGTAATCGTGAGCATTCTGTTAGTGTACCCATAAAGAAGGGTCCTTTCAGCAGTTCTGCTGATGTGTGCCTGAGCAGCCCGAGTGTAGCCGGTGATACACAAATTGAGGATGCCACTTTGGAAATAGAAGAGGATGAGAGGGAGATTTGTGTAGACGACGAGAGCGCTAATGATGATGTTGATGATTATGATGCAGACAGATACCAAATTGCCTTTCTCAATTTCTATTTATATTCTAGATTATATAATGACTGAATAGTTTTCTATTTTCTCCTAGTGGAGAGGTAATCTGATGCAGACAGATACCAAACTGCATTTGTCCATTTCTTTTTATATTCTAATTCTACAGTCTATGCAGGCTGCTTTTTTTCTATTATTTTGCCTTGAAAAAGCACATAAGCGAAACGCGCGTCGGCGTTCGCTGTGCTTCTCACGTACTGCTGATTCCTATATATCTATAGTTAGATACCCACACCGCTATGTTATTTCTCTACCTAGCTCAGTTTTAGCAATGGAAATTTAGGTGTCAACCACGCTAGCCATCGTTCATTCATGATATAATATAAACCTCCTAGATATGCCACAGACTCTATAAGGGGGCAGTATTTAGCTAGCGAACAGCACTCCATCTGTGTCCTATTCATGTTTGTCTGCGATATAACTTCATATTGATATCACTGATTAGATTTACAAGGATAAAATTAGCTAGTTATTCATGATTGGAATATTCCAATATATATTTTACTAGCTCTAAGACACATGTGTTTTAATAGAGACAAACACTGAACGAATCTATTTAGGAAGCAGAATCCCAATATACACCTACTGACACTAAATGCAGACGTTTTAGTCGCCGCTCTAATAACCTAGTGAGCGACCTTGCTCTCTATAGTATATAAAAATTTGTAACTTATTACCGCGTGTGACCATATAAATGTGTTATCAAGCACCATTATACTAACACTATTGGTAAACAAGTTATCTAACAGTTACATAAAATCAGCAGAATAATATCTTATTTAGAATACTATCTTAAGACTAATTATTCAATATAAAGAAATAACGTGAGAACACAGCGATTTGCAGCTAGATCTGCATTTTATTTTCACTTTGCACATTTTTTATTTATATTTCGCTAGTTGTATGAATCAATATTTTTAATGTATACTAATAAAATACTATTTTAATCTTATACCCCAGAGTGCCTCTACATATACCCTCTTTTCCTTGCCTCTTATTCAAATTTGTATTTTTGTAATCACATATTTATGTGTTCAATTAGTATCTAAAAATACATAAACTCTAAATCAGGCCCTAAATGTTCAATTGGTGGAATTATTCGCTTGATAACTGCAATATACAAACTCTGGAAAACCTGATGTATTTCCAGACAGTCACAGTCATCCTTCTCCATGGTGATACAGATGCCCTGTGTTCCAGTCTATACAATAAACATTTTGTAGCGTATTTATAGTTTTTCTCAGTCCCAGTTTAACTTTTTTTTTATAAAAATAAGTCACTCAGATGTAATTTTAAATGAATGTTTGACATCTCATTGCTCTGGTCTCTCATGTGAACAGATTTTAAATCCTTGTTTCTGCGCATTAATTTGCAAACAACAGAGTAATTGGCTTTTCTAAGTAAATGTAATCTTCCTAATGGCAAACATTGCTTTGTTTCTGGCTTCCATGAAAAGTTGATTCTGTGTCAACTATTCTTGTCTTCCCTGATCCATTCTCTGTCTGTCATACACACCTGCCAACTAACTCCAGGTCAACAATCAAATAATGACTCTGGCCAGTCTTGTTTTAACAAGTTCCTCTTTCCAGACTGCTATACAGAATCTGGCAGACAATGAGAATAGAAAAGCAAGACTGGATAATCTAACATTACTAAGTAGACAATGGTTGGAAACTTTGCACACAAATAAATTACCCATTGTACTCATGATTTGCATTTTTCTTTAACCATACATGAAAGTTACACTTTTACACATTTTTCTCAAATAACATTTATTTCTGTATGTTTTCAATGTATTAGCATAGAGTATTGATAGAGTATTGTCTAATAGCATGTAATTATGCCATACTTGCCAACTCTCCCGGAATGTCCGGGAGACTCACGGATTCCGGGTGGGTCTCCCGGACTTACGTGAGAGTATGTCAGCCCCCTGCATCCTCCCACTTCCTAGTGAAGTGGGCAGAATTAAATCCAAAATGCTGCAATTCCCTGAGAATCATGGCATTTGGCCCCTCTCCCCAAAATGATGCAATTTTCTGAGCCCCGCCCCCCACACGCCCACCTCCCCCCCGGCAGCTCCCGGACGTCGCCTGCCATAAGTTGGCAAGTATGAATTATGCTTTGTTCATACTGTATAATAAATGTAAGCTTTGTTCACTGTCCATTGACTATGCTATAGCAAACACTATATGCTGGGATGAAGTTATCTATTCTGTGTTTGGGATTAATTCAGCCAAATGTACACAAATCTTTATATTGTTTGCATGATGTATAGCCAGAAACAACTTGTACAGTTGTTGTACGCACTGGTGGAATAACACATCAAAGCACATATGTTAGGAACCCTTTCTACTAGGACAATTTCAGTTTATTCATCAGAGGAGTATAAGAACGGAAGCAAAAACAAAGGTAAATCATAAATGAAAGCCCAGTTAGCAAAATCTGAATACTAAAAAAAAAAAATGTAAGATTTAATTAATGGATCCATTTCAGCCTGTGGGCCCCAGTGTTGCTGCATTGGTGCTGTGGTCAGAAGATTCAATCTTGTAGTGCAGTAATTTTGAGAAAGTGCTATATAATTATTTTTCTTCTTGTATGTGATATGTTGCCTTTAACCAGGATACAGCTATTGTCTTCTTCCACCGCACATTTAAGTATCAAAGTAGCAGCAGGTCAATGCCGCAGTAATTGACAGAAAATGCTCTAAGTGCTAGAACTGGGACACACAGGAGAAGTATATTTAATAAGCCTTGAGGCACATTGATTTTTAGCACAATTAGTAAACCTAGAGCTTCTCTTAATATATTTATAAAACTGCTATCTTCTAACATTCAGTGAAAATGAGGGTTATTCATTACACGTGTATGGGCAGCATGGATAGCACAGAGCTCAATACTTCCACAACAGTTGTTGTTTTTACTTACTTCTGTTTATGTTCATGCACAATTTAATTTATTTCAGTTTCATATATTGTTAATACCAATGTTATTTTTCACTCAATGAATAATCACACAAAATGTAAACCAATGTGGTTTCTGTAATACACTTTCATGCACATTCTAAACCAATGTGGCATGTTAAATTAAGTATACTTTCATCCTCAGTCTAAACTAATGTCTTTTACGCTTATTATTTGGCTCATGTAGTTCACTTTTCATAAACAGTCTAAATCTATATGTTCTCTGTTTAAGGTAATGTATTGTCATGCACAGTCTAAATCAATTCAAATAACGATCATACATACTCTAAATGAATGTGGTGCATGTGTCATACTTATTATGCTCATGCGCAGCCTAAGCCAAAATATAATATATGTTTAATGCTATTCTGTTGCAGCTTCTTCAAAAGACAATGTTTGGTTAGTGTACTCTGGTGTTACAGTGGTCCTGTATGCAATATTTTTGATTGTATTATTATTTTTTATTATGTTTACTTTGCTTGCGCTTTTTGCATTTTTTTGGCAATGGTTGTAGGAAGAAGAGATTGCAATGGTAGATGCTTTATTTAAATGATTTGGGCAGAGTGTAATATTATTGTTGCACTTGTTAATTATACTGATGTCTCTTCCACCACACTTGTCTCAGAACAACCTGTAGACAGTTGCTAGCCTTTGTTAGCTATTTTTTACACCTATTGACACATCTCTATCTTTTTTACAAGTTCTGATTACTAATTTCTGGGTTAACCATCACATCATCTGGTGGTATTTACTATGAGTCTGGGAAGTTACATGCCGGTATTGTACAATTAGTATAGCCTTGCTATTAATTGCCAGAACTCTGTAAATGCCCCAAATTCAGTTTTAGCACCTGCAGCAAAGCAATCACTAGATTTCCCAGTCTGTATGAAATCTCTCTTCCAGCAACAATACAGCCTGAGTACTTCCATGTGAGAATACAATAGGTCTGAGAGACTTTGTTCCTGGGCTCTCCTCCCAGGGCAAAAATTGGAAAAGACATAGGTGTGTATTTACAATGCAGTGCTTCCCGGTGCTTTGAAGACATTTTTTAAAACAGCACTTTTATTAAAAACAAAGCCCATCGAGTTTTGTCTTTAATAAAATTGCCGTTTGAAGAAATTAACGGTTGGCGGTTCTACGGACCTGCCGAATTGTAAATATACCCCATGGATCATCCATGTTACCGGTGACCTCTCAATTTGTCATATATTCTTTAGAGGAAATATCAATATAGTGTAAAATAGGTTCGCAAATTATATTGGAAATGGTGCTCAAGCCAGTTTTCAAATCTCCCGCTGTCTGGTTTACATCACAATTTATGCGCTGACTTGAGCCAGACAGGGTTTCTGAAAAACCAAGTAAGCTTAGATTACTGTCACATGATCAGGGCATGGTCTGAGCCAAGTGATTCTATCCCAAAGACCATGAGATGTAATTAGTTTGGAAGACTAAGAGAACATTAGGGGATAACAATACCTTTACACAGGACTTTTAAAATACAGTATACATTAGATGCATCACTATGTGTCACCTTCTCAGTCTGACTTTTCCCCAGAACATGCTGTGTTAGACATCTAAACTAAGTAGGGTCACATTTACCAACGGTGTCTCCAGAGATATGTACTTTGAATAACAAAGGCTCTGTAATAATGATGAGGGGACGCTTTCCCTAACATGATCTCATACATCATGACAAAACTTCCCAATTATATATATAGAGGTCTCTGTAATCCAAATGTAAATTGGAAATTTACACATATTCAAATTCCCATGAAGGCAAAAATTCCCTGGGAAATGAATTCCTAATCACACAAAGTCCTGTTTAATCTGTTTGCAGCCAATTCCTCTGCAGTTGTAAATGAATCATTGATTTCCAAAGACTTTATTTAATCTATTTGGAGATTAATTCTTTTTTCTTGGAGTTTAGTCATTGATTTTCAGAAACGTTAAGCTGATCCCTGCAGGACCAGAAGCTATAATCATATGTACTAAGTGCCAGAGAGTAATTTTCTTTTTCTCTTTTGGTCACATCATCAGTCATTATGGATGCATCTTTGTAGTACTTGGTCTGCCTTTGAGGAATTCCTGTGTTATAGGTCATGGTAAGAATGAATAAATGTAATGCAAACCATTTATATTCTGATATATAAATAAATGATAGATAGATATCGTTAGGGAAGCATAGTATATATGTGTGCCCCAGATTTCTGTCTTATGTTTTTAAAACTACAGGTTATTTTAGTATGTTATTGGAAATCTGTCTTTCATCTTTTTTACAGCTCAAGTAACAGCTTGTTTTCAGGGTCCCTGGAGTGAATGGAGAGGAGGTGGGCGGGCCTCTATTCCCTTAGGCCATTTCTGGTCAACTGGCCACCCAGTTAGGTAACAGGCTAATTAACAAACTACAGCTGTGGTGCAGAAATAAAAGTGTTGAAGAATCTTCTACCTGAGTCTAACTGCCTAGAGGAAAATTTGGAGATGAAGACCTTAGAGAGAAAGACCAGTAAGCCTTGACTGACTTCATTAAGTATAGTTATATAAAATGCATTTCTATGGCTTCCAATTCCATTACATTCCCATCTTGGGGTAGAGTGCTATGTAGTAAAGTACTGCACTCCACTAGATACCTCATCAGGCTGAGATCTGCTGGAGTATCTAGCCCAAACCCTCTCCCACTATGTACACAGCATCTCAGTCCCAGGTCAGCTGTGCTCACATTGAAAAAATACATAAAGCAACAGGAGCAGTGGGCCTATTTATACTCTTGGGTGGATGTCTCATCCACCATTATTATAATCCACAACTGCATCTGCCAAGTGTGGAAAAGATAGAAGACTAATTCACTAGCCTGTTTCACATCAAACAAGCACTCCGACTTTTACTTTGCTTACAGATGTCACTAGTATATTTCATTATTCAGAAAATTGTTGTATTTGTACCACAACTGCGCTTATTATATAGTGCATCTAGGTCAGCCTTCTGTTAGCTAGATTAGAGGAACACTTACATTAGTAATGCAGGACACTGCAGAAACATGTACACATGTATACACACATGTGCTCTCATAACTGCGCATAGATGACTGCTGGTGGTCAACAAAATATCCGGGAAAGATTCCCGAAGCTTGAAAACATAACTGCTTCATCCAACATAAGTATTACTAGGTCTTCAATAATACTGAAGGAGGGCCGATAGGATTTTTTTTCACTGTCAGAAGAGGGTCTGACAATAACATGATGCAAAGGTAGATGATGGGCTATAACACAAAGCAACCAATCAGATATCAGATTTTATCAGATTAGTGTAGTCAATCTAATGAAAGAAACCATGTGATAGATGATAATGGATAAAAGCACATATTTTTCTCGTACTACTTTATTAAATAAGCCCTTTTAGTTTTCAGCATCCATTTTTTCTTTTTTACATAACCAGATCTGCTGGGAGATAATTCAGAGGGTGAAATTCAATACTCATTTGTACATTTTCATCCTGTTTAGTGTAGCACAAATTTGTCTTTGGCTGTCATTGTTTTTTGATAGGGTTTTAATTTATTTGAATAAAACACAGGTTTAAGTGATTTTCATGTCTAAAGTCAGAAGGAAATATACAAGGACACAATTCAAAATGGCATAATATTAAATAATACACCTTTAACACTGCGTGGGTGCTTCCTGAAACAGACTGAAGATGACTCATGAGGTGAAATTTACCATCATAAGTACTTGATATTGGAGTGAAAGCTTGGTGCCAGCTTGCAGTACTTAAACATATTTATGATGCCAAACTCCACTTTGGCTCTGACAATCACCAAATTATGCTGTCAAAATAGAGATGTCTGAAGATCTTTAAACTCACAGCAGAAACCAGAAGTGTCAGTATAATTTCTTTTGACTCTGTTGCACTGTCCAACTATTATAAGCGTATTTGCTATACCCATATTGTGTCTGTGAACTCTGTCACTTGCATTTAATCAATCTTCTATCATGTGTAATTTGCAAATAATATTCACATGCACATTTTTTAAATAGCTTGAATTTATTCAAGCTTTATATCATCTGTATGTAACATGAATATAAGCTAATATTAAGCACCCAATTTCAGTATACCCTACATATTTGTCATCACTACTTTCACTAAGTTTCACGTGATTGTTAGCATTTTTTTTTTAACAGATGGGGCAAGTGGGTAAGACTTTGACATACTTAGAAAAACTTTTATGTTTGACTTGTGTTTCACAGGCTATTTATCAATAGTTAAAACATTGTTGTTGGGGGGGAAGGGGGGGCAGCAAGGATTACACTTCCCTCTCTGTTTTTGGAAAAAATAAAATTAATAAAAGCTTCCTGGAAAGGAGGTGCAGATTATTCTTCTCCAACACACCTCCAATTGAATATCACTTTAAACGTTGTCAGACATATTTATAACTGTAAGATTAGGTCCCATTATCTTCTAGCGCTTGTGATTTCTTTGTTGTGTTTTGGAACCCTTTTCCATTCTGTCTTGACTCTTTATCGCATGCTTCTTACACCCCCCCCACCCCCACAAACACCCTTTCATGTTCTTCTGAAGTGGTTGTTATATATTATTCTCGATGTCTCAAACCAATCTCTAAAAAATAATCTGATAAATAAAATTGGATTACCGATAATAAGGTGAATTGTCAAAGAGCTCCCCCTCAGAGGAATCAATCTTATAGAGAAGTGTTTGTTCTTTTTAATGATTCAGAATGTTCCATGTAAAATACAGTTTTTTGACATTTTTGCACATTCAAGTTTTGGGTTTCTTGTAAGTACACTTGTTTTCAGCAGTCTCATTTGCTCCCACTAAAGGGCTGGTGTAAATGCCGACTGATAGTGATGAGTGACAGTGATAGTCTGATGTAAAAAGTACATGTATGTGTGTCATTAGCTAGCACAGAAAATCTATGTGCAAATAACACAGACTATAAAAGCACACTGTATGTACAGTATGCATTAAAAGCATCTTTATGTAAATAATGCAAATAAAACAAAACAAAATTATATTTGAAATGGAATATTGACATAAATGATTATGCTGATACAGTAGTTATTTTATATCCTTTTCAAACATTTTTTTGCATGTGTTCTATCGGGACCTTTTATTGTACAGACACATATGCGTATACTGCAGTCTGTTCTGTGTATCTACGTATGGCAAGTACTGCACAGGAAGAACATACTTACACTCAGATTCAAATGGAAACCTATCTTGAGATATGCTTGGATTTGAATATGGTGAGAACTACGCATAAGTTCCATGCTCTTGATCAATTTCCCATCTTAGAAGCCCCACAACCACTAGTTTAAAAAATAGTCCTTCATGTTTTCATTCGATTTTTCTTGCCTAGCATTTCATTCTTGGTAAATACTAGGATTGACCATGGTATCTTATGTCTCCTATGTGTATTTCTCATGTATAAAAAGGAATAATACCAATCAATATGCATTCAAATACAAGTATACATTGATTAAATTGCCAAAAACTTGGACATTTTGAGATACAAGTCTGGTTCTTTTATGATTAATAATATGAGTAAGGAATAATTGAAAGCACTGAAGGTAATATAAAGTTGGCCAGATGTCACTATATAACTGACACACAAAGGAGGAATTATTTTACTGTGGCCTATAGATTAATATCTGACATAAGTTTATAAACAACTAAGGGGTATATTTACTAAACTGCGGGTTTGAAAAAGTGGAGGTGTTGCCTATAGCAACCAATCAGATTCTAGCTGTCATTTTGTAGAATGTACTAAATAAATGATAACTAGAATCTGATTGGTTGCTATAGGTAACATCTCCACTTTTTCAAACCCGCAGTTTAGTAAATATACCCCTAAGAGTCAATTTGTTATTTTAATTTATTATTCCTTGATGTGGAGAGGAACTGCAAACTCAATGATTTTATCATAAAATTGTTAGATTTCATTTTTACAAATAATTATTTGTCTTTGAAAAAAAGATTTTCTTACAAATTTGAGGGACAGCAATGGGCATTACAAGCTTATGACCAACTTATGATGATTCGTAACATGGTTTGTTGGAACTTTAATATGTATGGATAAGAAAAAAGCATATACTGAGAACATAGTAATGTAGCTCAAATATTGTGATGATATTTTTTTGATTTTGGAAAAAAATTGTTTGATTAATTCATACAAAAATTAAATGACAAACAACTGAACTATATTTCAACTTGAAATAAACTACTAAACCCAGTCAGGATTCACCCAATTTCCTAGCTCTGAAAGTCACAATAAAAGGATAGAAGCTACCAACAGAATTTTACATTTTTCAGGTTCCTACTTTCCTCTCATCCTCAAAGTACACTTTTTAAGACAGAACAACTTTGTTCTAGACAAGAAGCTTTTGGAAAAAGGGCAACAGAATTGAAAATGGCTATCAGCCAGAGGCTAAAGTTTGTAAGTGACAAATAATGCTTACAAAATGGCCAGATCCAAGGATTTTTAATCTCTTATTTTTCCCAACAACAAAGCAAAAAATTATGAAACTAAAGAATAATCTTTGGTACATTTTGTAGAGAATGAACATTCTAAAAAACATTGGCACAGTCTGAGATCTGATAGAGATTTGGCAGAAGAAGCAGAATAGAAAATGTCCATAAATTGGAGAAGTTCACAAAATGTAAAAGCTAGGCGGGTTCATAACCATTGTGCGTCAAAAAGAATATCTACAAATAGTAATGCTGGCTTCTTCAAATATGGCAAATGTTGGGTATGTCAATATATCATCCAGATAAAAAAGTATATCGATAGATTTTATAAGGTGTGGAAAAAAAGAGGCTTGCAGTAATGGAAGTACACATGGTGCCATATACTGCCTGCATGTAACAAGAAATAAGGGGGAATGGCAAGCAGACCACTTAAACAGAGATTTGAACACATAGGATATAATGGAAATAATAGAAATGCACAAACCAACCAGAGGAAGTTTAAACTTCTAACAAATGTGGCCAAATATTTCCTCAAGGAGCACTGAGAGGAAAGATCTTAAAGCCTGTGGAATTGAAAATATACAACTTGGTATTCAAGGTGGTGACCTCAATCAACAATTACTGAGAACAGAAATCCAAATATCCTTCCTTATGAACAGTCCACGAAAGAAAAGAACAACTATTCGGTATTCCTTTTAATTTTAATGGCTAACAATTAGAATATAGATTATAAATCACTCAACTAAATATTATTTACAAAAAAAGTTTTTTTTCTTTTTTCTTCACCTTTACACATTTATCAACTTTATATGGTTGTCATAAACATATTGTTCTAAAGATGTTCAACCTTTGTTTTGGTTTAAACCCTTAGCATGATACTAAATCAGTCAGCAGGTCATCTTATCACGAAGTAATAATGAATATAGAATGAGAGAAAGATATGTCTGATATCTAATAATCTATAACAATAAAATTAGACATTGAGTTCTACTTTAAGTCATTAAGATGGTTGTTATCGCTTCATGAGAAAAAGAGGCAGCAGCACATATACCCATATTCAATGTCAAATATGAAAAGTTATTAGTGACAACACTATTAACATAATTGTAGCAGTACCATGGAATTTGTATGTTCTCCCGTATTTGCATGGGTTTCCTCCAGGTGCTCCGATGTCATCTTGCAATTCAAAAAATATACTGGCAGGTACTATAAATGGACCCTAGGGAGGGAGAGAGAGTGTGTGTGTGTGCATGCAGTAGGAAACTCAGAATGTAAGCTTCAATGCGACAGGGACTGATATGGATGATGATATACTTTCTTTACAGCACTGTGTAATATGGTCGGGGCTATATATATATATATATATATATGTATATATATATATATATATATATATACATATATATATGTGTGTGTGTAGACAGAGAGATGGATAGAGAGATAGATAGATAGATAGATAGATAGATAGATAGATAGATAGATAGATAGATAGATAGATAGATAGATAGATATAGATATATTAGCAAGGTCACCTGGCATGGCAATTGTAATGTGTGGCCGGTTTTATACATTATCAAATTATTTGGTACATAGAGCAAATATGCTATTTAGAAAGTAAGATTTGTTGCTTTGTAATGTTGTCATTATGTCATGTTGCTGTGAGATTTCCTTGCGGAAGTCAAACAATTGTTTACAACCCAAAATTTATGTTTTTATTATATGTCAATCTGTCACTTTGTTGCATTGTCGCTATGTGGTCTAATAGGTTACTTTTTCGATACTAAATAACTACGTAAGATTTGGCAGCTTTTCCTTAAATGCTGTGGAAGATATTCACCAACAAACAAACAAACAACCTTTTTCTTTGATAGATATAATAACTAAAATGGGCCTGTTAAATCCTAGAAGATCTAATATTTATATCATAAAATTAAATAGTTACTTTCCACAGATATTAATTGGGAAATATAGTAAAATGAAACATTATCACAAATGGTGTATGAATGGTTGAATGTGTTCATTTTGCAAAGTGATACAATGTGTTATTTCAAGTTATTGGATTTGTAATATTATTGTAAAAAGAAGATGTATAGTATACAGGGTTCATAAAGACAATGAGAGATAAAACCTTTGGTAATGCTATACTACATAAGTACATTATGCAGATGAGAACTAAACGTGGCAATGCATGAACAAATTAAGATATGGCTTATTGGTGCTGTTATGAAGGGGTAGATAGAAAGGGAAATAATATAACTAAGACATCATAACAATAAATCATGTTTTCTGGTAGACTACATCTATAACATATGATTCAACAAAGTTATTATTGGTTGTTAACCAAGTTACAGAGGGTCAAACACAATAGAAATGAATGTGCTTAATATTGGAATTCATATATAAAAAATAAACATTACATATTGTTCAATCATGTTTATTGAAGTAATTTTTCCACATAAGATATTATCTTTAAGCCAAGAGAATTGGTGTGTGCATAGAGAATTTACATGATGAGGAGGAAGAGTTTGTAAATGTTCAGAAGTTAGTTGAGACGTATACCATGGTGATAGAATCCACGGCTAGTGGAGACCGTTAAGATGACGAACACCTGCAAATGAAATAGAGACAATGAAACCACTTATGTGTCACAATCCGGTCTCTAGATGATCAGTTTCTGCCTTGAAAATGGAAGTACAGCTAAACATGTGTCGTTGTTACCACTGTATGAACGCAAATAAATATCTGCTCAGCCTACAAATTAAATATTTTATTGCATATATGTAAAAGAAAAACAATAAGATTATAAAAAATAAAAACATGGTTCTGTTACCGTGATATGATTGGAAACAATTGTGCAAATATTATATAAAGGTTAAATAGAAGAATATTTCCTTATTATTTGATTGAGAATAAAATAACGGTATACCTAGTAGATTATAGATTACTTACCGTATATACTCGAGTATAAGTCGACCCGAATATAAGCCGAGGCACCTAATTTTACCACATAAAACTGGGAAAACTTATTGACTCGAGTATAAGCCTAGGTTTAAAACAGCGCTAATTTACAGATACAGCGCTGAGAGTTAATCACCCAAGTGTGTTGTAATTGAACAATTCCAACAGAGATAATCACATGAATGATCTCTTGAAAATGACATAAAATTTATTCAAACATATAGAACATAACAATAAACCACAATACTGAATGCATCAAGGACTTGAATGAAATGGGGTCTGTCATAGGTGATTGACACGACATGAACCATATATGGAGAGATGATGGAAAGATAGCACTGCCTAATAACAATGATGACATGAGTGAAATTGAGACTGACTTCAATTTGATCCAACGATGTAAAGGATCTATATATTATGCCCAATGATAGGTCTGTATAGCTGGGCAGTATATGGTGGATCAATAAAATAACAGTGTGACAGTCAAACTGGAGGAAAAAGACATCAAACTAAAAATGCAAGAAATGCAGGGCACACTTACAAATCTTCATAGGGATTGTGGTCCCGCATAAGTGCCTCCATACTTGCGCTGACAACGTGTCGGCAATGGAATCCGATGTCCGGAAGATGAAACAGGTGCGCACCTGAAAAAAAGTCTGTAGAAACTCACTACCGCAGAAAGGGTTCCTAGCAAGTCCATGGATGATAACACATCAGCGATCTTAGCGGACTGGATCTCCGTTCATCAGGTGAGTGTGGAAGTTGGTCACAGGAGTATGCAGCAATATGCTGGTGACTTGGAACACAGCAACGAGATTCGTCCACCCCTTATGGACTTTCTCAATCAGGAAATGGATTGAGAGATGCTAGGCTTACCCCGCAGTGGAACGCATGTGCGTTCCAACAACAGGAAGTTCGGCATTTGGAACGCAAGTTTGCGTTCCAAATGCCGAACTTCCTGTTATTGGAACGAATATGCGTTCCAATGCAGAAGTTAACAGCCGAGGGACCGGACACCAGGTAAGTTCACCCGTGTATAAGCCGAGTGGCCTTTTTCAGCATACAAAAATGTGCTGAAAAACTCGGCTTATACACGAGTATATACGGTATTTCATTTCTTTATACTACTCTATTTTTAATTTTACTTAGCTGATTTTAAACTGGACCCTGTAGGAATAAAGTTATCTTTAGTGATTAAGGAATGAAGATTAAATTTTAATAAAATCAATTAGTCCTGCTTTGCATCACATTTAGAAACTTTTTGCTTCTTTGGGGTTGTTAACAGGTTATTTTGCTTCATGGTGAAAAAATGGGTTGCTAATCATTTCATATTGCTTCATGAATTCCCTACCACGCTCAGTCAGACTTTCCCACAGTCTTCAAATCTTTTGATGCTCTTTGAAAACCTCTCTTTCTCTTTTTTAAAGGTGACCTTATTCCTGATAACACTATTCACTCTAATGCACCCTCACAACTGTCCCAATCTCCACTCTGAGCCACTCTAGCGCCTCTTGTTTCAGCACTGCCCTCTTCCACTTAGAATGTAAGCTCACTAATGAGCTGGGTCCTTCGTACCCTTTGTTTTCATGTTTGCATTTATTTTGTCTACCTTGTATGTCCCTGTTTTATGTATGTCCTTCTTTCCCAACTGTACGGCGCTGCGGAGCACCGTGGCACCTTACAAATCTACAATATTAATAATAATAATAATAATAATAATAATAATGGATTATTAAGGCCTTTCCAATTTTAACAATGTTTCTCATACTAAAGAATCTAAAATGTTATTTAAAAATCAAAAGTGTGATATGACAAATCACATTGGATGCAGTTGAAATGTCTACATTCATAATGTCACATTCAAAATGTCTACACCATAATGTTGACAGTGATAATGTCTACACTGTTATAATGTCGACCAACAAAATGTCTGTATGTTCATAATGTCTACACATTCAAAGTGTTGACATGTAAAATGTGTACACATTTTACACACTGTCATAATGTCTACAGGGCTGAACTCAATCCCTGAGTTCAAGCCATAGGAAATCCCCATGTTATACTGTATATATAATTGATCCAGCCGGTAAGAGCTTATTTGTGCCGGGAGCTCTTAGGAGCTAGTATTGCGTTAGGTATGAGGTTTGTTTTATTTTGCTAAGGATCCCTGGATTTATTACAGCTGAAGAGTCTTAGGGCTAGATTTACTAAGCTGCGGGTTTGAAAAAGTGGGGATGTTGCCTATAGCAACCAATCAGATTCTAGCTTTCATTTATTTAGTGCTTTCTACAAAATGACAGCTAGAAGCTGATTGGTTGCTATAGGCAACATCCCCACTTTTTCAAACCCGCAGCTTAGTAAATCTAGCCCTTAATCTAGGTGAGAAACAAAGGGTGAATGAGGAATGTCTGGAGTGTTTTATTTAAATGAAAATTATTTTTACTCTTTTGCTTGTTTTAATTTCATTTTTTCTTGTGTGCACAACAGGTCCCAGTGGGCCTAGGTGCCAGGTCATGCTGACACTTCTGGTTCCCCAAGTGCCAGCATGCTCTGGTAACCATGGGTATACTGGTGCTTGTAGTAGTACAGATGCAGCATGCCCAAACACTTAATGGCAGCCTGGGCATGCTGAGACCTTTAGTGCACCAGGGACAAATTAATTTATACAATTAAACAATATTACGCCACACTCATCACCCAAGGTGTGTGGGAAGAGCCTTAGTGCTATCAGCACAGAGCTGGTTAAACCTGGGTGACAGGGGGCCCACATTTATTTTGTGGACCCGATCTCCCAAATGAATCCATCCCTGTGCTGATTAGCCTGGGCCTAGTTTGGCATTATGACAGGGGGACCCCATGATGTGGGGTTTCCTGCTACAGTACCACCCAGTGCTGGTAATAGCAAATTCAGGAGAACCCCATGCTTTTTGCTCCCCTCTGATTTTGCTATACCAGGCTAGGCTGGCAGCACTAGGGTTAGTTAAACTGTTTGAGGAGGGGTAGAGGCACTCTGTATATTTTTTACATTTATTGCCTTTTTTTGTTTACATCTATTTACGATAAACAAAAAGTTACATTCATAGCGTTCCAAACGACTAATCTCCAATTCAAATAGCAGCTTCTCCAGCCCAATCTCCGCAACCAGCAATGTAGTAATCAATAAATAGAAAAACAAACAGAGTCAGAGAGTGCTCATAGTGTAATACTTCCCAACACCATACTACATAAAGCAATTCAAAAGAAAACTGCGTATAATTAGAAAGCACAAATCAAGCTTATCGGTAAAGGTTCCTTGATAATTTTCTTAGGCCTACTTGAAAATACTCCCACAATAACCTCCCCAACAATGAATGATCTGGGAAAGAAATAATAAGCCACATAAAAGTGGCAACACATAGGTAGAAGTTTCTAAAACTTGGTTTATTGCACAAAAAGATTAAAACCCTTACAATGTTAAAAAATAATACCGCTTATCTGAACATTTGTTTTTTGTTTTAAGCGGTACACTGTTTGCAGCACGCCTGGTCTGGACCAGAGATAACGTCAGCAGAAGTCCACAGGTAAACAGTTCAGCTAAAATAGAAAAGAATAAAGACACAGCTAGCGGGAAGCCACTCTACAAAAACCTATCTTTGTCAGTGGTGGGATAAATCTATTTGTTTATGTCGACATTTTGCAAGGCGACATGTGGACCCTGTAAACATTATGACATTTTACACGTCGGCATTTTGACCATATAGACATATATATTGTTGACATTATAAAAGTGTAGATATTATCACTGTTGATATTATGGTGGTGACATTTCATACCCAACACAATCACATGATAGCCTTTAATTTACTGATGGAGAATTGATACCACATTTGTTTGAGAATGGGTGTCCTAGAATGTATTATATGCTAACATCACTAGAGCCATTGCTACTGGGAATTTTTCTTTGTATGCTAATATATTAGAATAAATTACAACAAAATGCATATGAGAAGCTATATCAAGAAATGTATTTTCCAGATATAACATATTGCTTGTGTACGAGAAAATTAATTTATGGTAAGAGTGGCATAGAATGTTAAACACCTATGCTGGAAACAAATGATGTGTTTTCTATTCTCTAAGGAAGCATTTTACATCTGTTGTCAAGTTGTTGCTGAGATACCATGTCATCCTAAGTCTCATTCTGTGATTTATAAAATGAGAACATTTCTAAGAGCTTCACACGAGGTCCTTGCCTTGCAGTTTGTTTGATTTGCACATATTGTTTATAGCCAGTTATGAGAATCATTTAGTAATAGAATTCTGAAAGTTCAAAGGTCACCACTATGGAAAGTTATAATTCCACTTAAAATGTTCATCACTTTGGTATAAATTGAAACATGATGTGTGAAAAGTATGCCAAAATATCTTCAGGTCTATATGGTAATAAAGAACTCCATGTTGATCATATATTTTAATGAAATACAGGCTAATTTCAAACGATGGAACGCTGAGTAAATCAATATTTTAATGCATCCTACCTGTCACAACTTCATTCTTGTAAGAAGAAAAAATAAAGCTTTCACTTCTCTGCTTCTGGGGCATGAGACACCGGAATCTCTGCTTTTATTGTCAGCTCTGAATATTTTGTGCTGCAGTGCCCAAACAGAAATGTTTGAATCCTGCTAGGCATCCCATAGTTCCTTCTGCTCCCTGAGAAAAATTTGGCTTTAGCTTTAGTTCCTGCTCCAGTGACTGTCTTGGCCACCCTTCCTGTTCCAGAGAAGGTCCTGTCCCTCCTTTGTGCTCCAGAAAGACTACAGTCCCTCCTCCAGAGAGGACCCTATTCCTCCAATCTGTTCCAGAGGGTTCCTGCTAGATTGTGTAGCCACTGCCTCCTGTCCTGAAATTCCAGTTGCTACCTATTGCCCTGAGGTTCTAGTTGTTGCCTCCAGTTGTGAGGGGTTATCTCATTTGCTGCATCCCTGTCTTAGGTCTCCAAGGACTGCTCTGTCTGAAGTCTCCAAGATGATTGCCCTGCCTGAGATCGCCAAGACAAGATAACTGTTCTGCCAACAGACTCTAGGATGACTGCACTGCCTGAGATCAGCAGGATGACTGCTCTCCCCAAGATTTACAAGATAACTGCCCTGCCTGAGTTTCTGAGAAAATTGCTTTGCTCGAGGTCTCTGATCTGACTCCCTTGCCTGAGGTTTCTGAGATGACTGTATTGCTGGAGGTTTCCTAGACATCTGCAACTCCTGCTTTGCAGTCCTTAGACTCTCCACCATTTTATTTTGATTGGGAAATAACATAATTTGTTGCTTTTATACAACTAAGTCTTGACAACTTCCATGCTGCACCAACATTTTATGTAAGTCCATTTAAGCAAATAGGCCAAATAGCAACAATGCTGCCTAGCATGGGCAACACCCCTAATTGAGACCAATGACCCCATACTTTAATACATGCACAGCATTTGGCCTGCTGTCAGTTTGCCCACATTTGGGCATGTGTGCACACCAGGGACTGCACTGGGACAGTGTCCATATTGGAAAATGTTTCCATTCCTGATACATCCCTGTGCTTGCCATTGGTTGTGCCTCTACTTCTTCTACAAAGTATTCTGCAAAGAGTGTACAAATCCCTGCCCTAATCTGTGTTACCCTGGCCATCTCTACTGATTTATCAACCAACAGAAAGGGAAACTTGTATTGACCTGGATTCTGATTCTCATGTTCATTTACCATCAACTGTATCTTAAGGTTCCACTCATTAGGAGGGAAATGGTGTCACAATCCCATGTTCTTAAGAGTGAAAATGAAAACTACTAGTTTTCTGCATGCTCAATTTATGTTAGAAATAAAACTTCTAGAGACAATGTCCATGAGCATGTTCAATGTGTAGTTCTCAACTCCCTGGTTCCAGTTGCCTCTCATTTTGTTTGATTGCTGTAGGAGGATTTTTCCATCAGTTCTTTGTAGGTCATTGATTATTTTTGCCAGTGTATATTAAAATGACACTCAACCTGTTTTATTCTGAAAGAAAAGCCCACAAACTAAAATTAGACTAGCTGATTGGATAGCATGGAATCTAACAATTCTGAGTTTTAGCAATCAGAGTCATAACTTGGATTGACTCAAACTTTCCCTGGATCTTAAAGCCAGATGGAAGAGGGGTGTTCTTTCTGCTATTGTTCAATGAAAATGGATACCTTTACTAAAAATAATTCATATTTACTTCAGATAACATAGCATAGTTAATTGTCAGGAGTCACTATGATGGTCGGATTCAAGCCTGTCTGGCTAGGTGCTTTTTAGCCCAGAGGTGCAGAGTCTAACGAGGCAGCTGGTTTTCACGAGGGACCCCTGCAAGGAGCTATGGACTTTGCGGCCTCTGCCTCATAGATCCCGGTCCTCTGAGTGAGTGCCAGATGAGACCAGTAGAGAAAATCCAGAGATTGGAAAAAAGGTGATGATCCTATTGAGACTGGAGAAGGCCCAATGGTCTGAAGTGGCTGCTGGAAATTAGGTGCGCTGGAGGGCAGCAGAAGTAGAGACCACTTGTAAATGGCTACAGACTCTGCACACAAGAAGCGATGGTCTGCAGGAGGTATGGAAACACCTGAGGACAGCTGTTGAGCTTCTGGAACACAAGAAACAATAGTCTGCAACAAATATTGAGACCACTGTGGTAAGCTACAGGGTTGCTGGACACAAGGAGTGATTCTGACACAAGGAGTGAGTCTGCGGTACATATGGAGACCACTATGGTTAGCTGCAGAGTTGCTGGAAACAAAGAGCAAAAGTCTGCGGTCCAAGGAGAAGTATAGCAAACAGAGCCACAGCTCATTGCTGGCGTGAACTGACTCAAAGAACAGACACCTTATATGTGGAACAGGTACCTTAATTATCCGGAAGGATAATTAGTCTCCCAATAATTGGAAGGTGGAGGTGATAAAAGCCGGATCTGCGACTGGCGTAGTCAAGGGGTCGGACGTGTCACAGAGCCGACAGGAGGCTCAGGGAGCGAGGGTAGGTTACTGCGCTGGACCATGAGCTATAGACTGTACTCGTTCTCTCACTTTGCTAGTTACATACAGTAAACAAGCAGGGATGTGAGTATGGAGAAAATCTTAGTGCCTGGATGCAGTCTCTTGCTCGGAGTTGTACTAGAGCAGGGCAATAGTCTTACCCCTTGAAGAAATTTTCCCCAGGATGACCAGTACTCTGATGTCCTTCCATCTCCTGGATCTGTGTCTTCTGCACCGGTGGCTTGCTGCTTGAAAGGCATAACCGAGAGTGAGTTATTCAGCTGTGGCCACATCTTTTTATGCGGAGTTGTGTGATTCAAGTTCGTCTGCAGTAGTTTGAAAAAATGATCAGCGGCCACTGATTGATAGTAAAAAAAGCAATATACCTCTTGTGTTTGGAAATTTTGTACTCCAAAACAGATAACTTACGTTAAGGTATTATATGTCAAGGCATCTAGTCTTTGTCAGGCCAAGTAAATAGAAATATAAAGCAAGACCATTTAGACACTTCTTCCCTGTTACGTCACATGCAGTGAGTTCATTCCAGGTTTTTACAAACAGAAAAGCATACGTAGAGGCCAATTTATCAACAAGTGTAATCGAAGAGCAGAGCTGCACAGCGCATGTGTGGAAGGATAATGTGATACCTCCCTCTCACATGATAACAGTTCCTTGCTAGAATAGTCTTTGTGCGCATGCCCGATACTTTCGGTTGGGCATGCGCAGTAGGACTACAACAAAGATGCCGGCATCGCAAGTTTGTTCGCAGTGACCAGTCAGTGAAAAGGTAAGTGTTACACTTCACAGGGACAGCAGTTTATCATGACTGCTGTCCTTGCTGAAGTTTTTTCATAAACATGAGAAATAGTTCAATCCTTATCAATGCGATAAGGATTGAAAACTATTTTTCATTTTCTGCGGTTGTTGATAAATGTGCCCCATAGTAACAGTCAGTCCAGCATCAGCTACCAGGCAGGTGAACCCGCCATTGGCATGGAAATTATTTTGTATGATGCGACGAAGCTACATTAAGTGGCCCTTGGTCACTGTGAATAAAGTGCTATATATGCAGACCTGGACAAATTTGTTAGTACCCTTACAGTTCATTAAACTAATACTTCATTTATCCTGAAAATGAAAAGCTATTGTCTCACGTATACTTGCCTGCCTTAGGTATGTCAAAGAATAAACCAAATAAATAGTGACAAGGGATAAGTTGTTGCTTATTCTCCAAAGATTTTAAAATGGACTGGACATTTTTTTGGACACCCCTTAGAAAGACTATAAATAAGTGGATTATAGTGATATATCAAAGAATTGCTTACTAGAATTAGCACCACACATGTTTTCAATCTTCTAATCAGTCATTCAGCCTATGTAAATGGATAAAAGTAGTCACTAGTTGGCATCATCGGGCCTGATTCATCAAGGGACACATACTAAGTGCAATGTGCATTTATTTTAAAACGCATGTAGTTCGGGTATACGGACACCTCAATTCAACAAGGAGCGGATCTGAAGATACATGCGCTGATGAATATTGGTGTAGAGCTGCTCTGCTCTAGTATACAGGACACTGCAGGATACGTCCAGTATGTGTGGAATACAAATTCTCAAAGAAAGCAGAGGGAAAAAAACCCTATTCAATTAATGTCACCTGTTAATAATATAGGCATTAATGACAAAACATTAAACATTTTTAAAAATAATATTATTTTTTCCATTGAAATACATTTATTAGGATGACATGTTTACTGTACATTAAATATTAAAAGTCGTGATTTTTTACTGTATGGGTTTTGCAAAGTTGCATTTTACATTTGAAGGGGATTTTAGCTACCGGAAATACCAGTTGTCAGTTACATGCTTAGTTGATATCATTATATTATCGCTGTTATACTCATCGTGATTTTTTTGTAAGTGTGTTGTGTGTCGGGTTTGTAAGTGCCGATTACATGAACACCAACGCACTGAACATGGACCAGAGAAAGCAAAGGAGAGAGTTGTCTAAGGAGATCAGAAAGAAAATTGTACACAAGCATTTTGAAGGTAAAGGCCATCTCCAAGCAGCTTGATGTTCCTCTGATTACAGTTGCAAATATCATTAAGAAGTGCATGGAACTGTAGCCAACCTTCCTGGATGCAGCCGCAAGAGAAAAATTTACCCCATATTAAACGATAATGGGAATGGAAGAAATATAGCCTAGGAAAACTTCCAAAAAAGATACAATCTGAACTCCAAGATACGTCACTGTTTGAGCACACCATCCGATGATTTTTGTGCGACATTTGCAAGAACATAAAAAAGCCAGTATGCATTTGCTAAAATGCATATTGACAAGCCACAATGCTTCTGGGAGAATGTCCTTTGGATAGATGCGTGAAAACTGGAGTTTTTTGGCAAGTCACATCAGCTCTATGTCCACAGACAAAAAAATTAAGCTTTCAAAGAAAACAACACCATACTTACTGTGAAACATGCCAAAGGGCTTAGTTATATTTTGTGGCTGTTTTGCTGCGGTTGACATGGGGTGCCTTGAATCTGTGATGACTTAAGCCTATAAAGTCATTCTTGAGCAAAACATACTGTCTATGGTCAGAAAGCTCTGTCTCAGTCGTAGGCAATGGGTCCTACAACGGAGTAATGACCCAAAATGCACAGCTAAAAGCTTCCAAGAATTGGTAAGAATAAAACATTTGACTATTCTGAAGTGGCCTTCTATGAGCCCTGATCTGAAAATCTACGAAAAGGGCTCTAACATGCAATCTGGAGAAGACACCCATCAAACCTGAGAAAACTGGAGCAGTTTGATCAGGAAGAGTGGGCCAAACTACCTGTTGACAGGTGCAGAAGTCTCATTGACAGCTACAGAAATTGCTTGGTTGCAATGATAGCAGCTAAATGTGGTGCAACAAAATATTAGGTTAAAGGTCACATCATTTTTGTCAATGCCATTTTAATTTGTTTTATTATTTAAAATATTCTGTTGAATCAAAATTCAAATACAAAGTCTGATTTCTATTAAATATGGAACAAAGATTGGATGCCAATTGCTTTTTGTCAGTTATTTTATAGACAAGTATGGGTTATTTTTTCATGGAAGGGTAGCAACAAATTTGTGCACATCTGTACATAGGAAAATCCTTAACTGCCATCTAAGGTATTACCTTAGAAAACTTTTTATAAAAATATCACCAGATTCTTACATAGACAGTGGTTTAGGATCATAGCCCATTAAAAGTAATATTACTACTCATCGAATGGCACATAATACACAAATAGTTGATTGACATAAACACATAAAAATTCTGTTAGTCATTCACCATTACAATTTATATTTAAAACATCCACAATCTTAATCTGTCAATCTTACACATCAAAAATGTATTAGTTATGTATATGGAGATCAGTGGAATTGCAATTTAATAGGCAGTGCCAACATTTAATTTCTCTATACATTCAAATGATTTGGTACTTACAATGGGACAGAAATGTAATGGGGCAAAGTCTTTAAAGCCACCAGGGCAGCTATAGCCCAAGCCTGGAAACAACCATTACCTCTCCCACTGACAAAGATTATATCAAAAGTGAACTATAGCTTTGGAATGGAAAAGTTAGGGGTTTAGGATTTTCAAGTGTTTCAGTGTGATGTTATGTTAATAGTCCCAATACAGATTTAAAGTCCACAGAATATTTAGTAAAAATAAAATGGTCAAACAACTCTTACTTAACGTGAGTAGTATACTTTGTCCCATTATTTTATTAATAATGACTACAAGTTGGACATTATTTGAACTTTGCTTCACAATGCACAATTAACATTTATATTTACACAGCTACCTTCCCTTCCTTTATCCCCTTCTCTGCCTTTTCCTTTTTCTCTTTTCCTTCTTCTTCTATTATAACATTTATTTGAATGTGTTATTATGGCATTTTGTATTAATGAGGTTGTTTTGTTACCCACTTATCTGTTCTTGTGAATCTCTAGTGAAACTGCCTTAAAAACTTCAATAAAGATAAATATTATATATTTACACAGCTAGTGTAAAAGAACTTGGTTGGTCTGTTTTATTTTCAAACTGGATAAACGCTGGATAAAATAAGGACTACAAAGCGCAGGCTCGCTACGTGTAGCATATAACATTCAACAAAATGTCTTCAATTATATATTTATCTTTATTTGTTTTTCCTTGTTGATATTCTTCAATATAATTTTTACTAAACACCATCTGGTACGTGCTCCTGGTATTGAGAAAATGTGCTGAGCACTATAATGTAGTTCTCTTTTTTTATTATTTGTAGTCTATAAAAAGTGTCTTTTATCGGCATTTGTCTCATTTTTCATAAAACTAACAGGAAAAATATGTTGGGATTCTGGCTTGCCACCTAAATAAATCTTCAGCCGTACCTTGAACATGTAATCTTAAATGATTTTCAGTTTATCATTGTCTTATATATTGAATTTCTATAGATTTTTGCATTTATTTAAGAAGGAATATGTCGACACAATTCATCAGAACTGTGATGAGCATTTAACAATTATAAAGATTAATCAACTCTATATTACTCTTTTATAAATATTAGTAGCGTATATAGTGTAATATTAAAGCAAATTATGTAGCAGCGAAAAATTACCTGTAGGGTATTCAAACATTTCAAACGTATACATCTTCAGTGACAAACACAGGATTTGAATTACTATTATCTTCTCTCAGATGAAAACTTCCAAATTACTGTGTAGCACAAATGTAATATACACACAAACAGTAAAATACCAAATAATGTACACATAAAATCACTGCTAATATTACGTCAGTGCCACTTTTAAACAAGCAACAGTTTCGCTTAACGCATGTGAATGCTGTATCACTTGACAGACACATTAATAATGGAATGCAAATGCAAGTGGACCATTATCTGAGTTAAGAAAGGTACAGGAATTTTGCATATCATAGAGCAAAGCTTATACCAATTATCAGTGGTCAACACAATATTACGCTAAAATAATAGCAGGGATAATTCAGCCAGAGACAACTTTAGCACCATTTTAGAATACAGAAGTGAACTGAGAAAGCATCAGAACAATTCAGCAACATATTCAAGATACTCCAGTTGACATATTCAAAATTAGATAAAAGACATATGTGGAATCATAATGATAAGGAAGATAGTTGCTAATGTGGATGATTTCTTTGCTGTCATAGCTGGTGAAACAGCTGACTGCAGTAACATTAGTCATTCATTTTGTTAACAAACCTAGCTTTCCTGAGGTTGAGCTACTGAGGTTCATCTAATGCAGCGAGGGAGTCATTGGCAAAAATATTGCATATAAAATCATCACAGGCATTAATATGTCATGACATTGTTTAGAAAGGCCTCAAGGTCAGGGATATCATAGTGCAAGATCAATAGCAGTAAGAGTAAAAGGTGCTGCTGCAATAATATCTCAGTGGTACCCGAAGGCTGTGTAAATCCACTGATGCTCCAATGTTTTAAACCTGGTTATTATAGCATCTCAGAGTGCCATGTATTTCCATGGATTCAGGTGTATCGCTAAGCCACGCCCCCAAGACATTTTGTCAAGACTTTGTCAGGAGGGGTGGTCTGGCAGATTACAAACCTTCCTTATAAAGGACATATCTATTTATCAGGTGTCAATAATTAATGCAGAATTATTATTATTAATAATAATAATAATAATAATAATAATGATGGCTGTTTGGAACTTTGGCATATCTTATGGCTGCATTGCTACATAGTTGTACATATGTAATATGATTTGTGACAACTCAAAATAATCATGTAAGAGCTCAATTTTGCAGTCTGTACTTTACATGTACATCCAGACCTCAAAATTGCATTCAACTTGATATAAGACCTAGTGTGTGGTACCATGTCAAAGGACTAAGTAAAGCCTGATGTGCTATTCATCCAAAATCCAAACTGTAAGAACTGATTTATTGTATTACACATCTGTAATTCAAAAATACAGTATGGTTCTGTGCAAATTCATAACTTTGTTTTTTGTCCATTTACAGAGAAGTAAGGAACAAAGTGGATGCACTAAGTCGGGAGAAGGATGAACTTTATGGGACAAAAAAAGAAAATATTGAAAATTTTCCATGACATAGAAATTTCCAAAAAGACGCAAATGACACACCAATTCAGTCTGACCTTTGGTCTCAACAGATATCATTATAATTATCATAATTTATTTATTATATGGCGTGACAAAATTTTGCACTGCTGTACAGCAGGGGCGGATCTAGAAAAATGCTGTACCCGGGGCGATTTAGGGGGGGGGGGATTTAGGCCCCGCCCCTTTCCAACATCTTAGGCTGCCGACGGCTGCACACTATGTGCAGGTCCGTCCAGCCGTGACAGGCAGGGACAGTGTGCTGCCCGGCTGCTCTGATTGTGCTTTAAACACAGTCAGAGCAGCCGGGCAGCACACTGTCCCTGCCTGTCATGGCTGGACGGACCTGCACATACTGTGCAGCCGTCGGCAGCAAGTGTCTGCCCTGGATCCGCCACTGCTGTACAGTGTGGACTTATAGGAACAACAGGCAAAATACAAAACAAGAATGAGACATCATAGGGTTGATATAAATGTTGATTGTGCCACTCATTTCAAGCCTGCTGATGTTGGGAAAGCAGTGAACTGAGAAAGCATAAAAACATTTCTGCAAAATATTCAAGATACTCCAGTAGACTCATCTGAAATGCAGCAGTGGGGGCCAGAAGTAGGCATTCTGTACACTGCCTCTCCTACTGAAGATAAAAGACTAAGCTGCTAGTAATATTAGATATACATTGCTAGAAAGTGAATTTTGCCAAGGGTAAAATGTAATTTTATTTACAAAATTGAAGCTCTTTGAAATGTGGGATACACTCCATCGACATCCTGACCTACCAGTGCTGTGTTTAAAAGGTTTGCTCTCTTTTAAAGTAGTGAGTAGTAAAGCCTATTAATTGTCACCAGATTAAGTGTAAGAACAGATAAATGGTCTGTAAAGCAACTAGACACATGGTTTGTCAGCAGCTAGAGACATGGAGGTGTTTATGGCCCTATGGTGTCATTGGAGAGATGTGATATGCACTGTATCCAGGATCTGAAGGTAGAGTCTGCAGACCTATGGAAGTCATAGAGTGCCATTAACATATGGGATATTGACCTTCCTTCTGTACATTATGGAGATATTAGTAGCCACTGAGGAGTTCTGTGTCCACACAATATCACAAGGTTGTAGGACAGGTGCTTTTATACAGGCAACAAAACTCCAATGAGACTTCTAATTTCAATACTAATTTACAGATAGGGTGCATCCTTTCTTATAATACATGTTTACATCATGAACACTGAAATGATGACTGCGGAACTCCCTAATTATGAATGATGATATCAGTACTCACTATTTATAGATATTTGCAGAAGTTTCTGTTAACATCTCTTCTGTATTATATATTTATATTTCGTAAATAAACTTTAAACTCATACATTTTGTATAAAACATAACATTAATGACTAGTCAGGGGATACAAATCCATAGAGTCATGACCCTAGTGTCCATGTACTACAGCAAATACATTTATTTATTTTTTTGTTACATCTTTTCAATTCCCATACATCCATGGAGTAATTATTTAACCAGCAGCAATTATGTTGTTAAATCTGTTTTCACATAAGTCATGACTACTTTCCTCTACAAAGTGATATTCATAAACCAACGTTCCAAAGCCCAGCAATGAGTCAGAAAAGGAAACGTTTCAACTGTGCTTACTTGAGTAATGAGGAAGTGCACAATCTGGCATGTTATCCAATTATTTCCATTAATCTATCAGCAACAATTAGCTTCCCAATTTAGTGAGAAGACGGCTATATTTTGATATGAAGCAGATACTTCTGCTCATTGATATAACTGCATTAAATCACAAGAATTTTGCAGGGATTAACTGTTTCAGTGTTAGAAAGTGTGAATAAAAGCATAAAACGATGTGAATTCCATAATTGTTCTTTGTTTTGTGTGGTTGTTTTAGCAAGCTGACATAATTTGATTATTAAATGTTGAATAAAGTAATATTATTTACCAACCCTTCTTCCCTTACTATGTTTACAGTATTGTGTTTGTCATTATATGTACATATTCATGATTAGACCTCTTTAAGAACCCCAAACAAAAATGTGTCCGAGACCAGAATTTAATGTATTTCTTATGTATGCATTATTGCAGAATTCATTTTATTACTTAATACAGATTGGGTCTCATTTATAGTTTATGCAAGTGAATAAATTTAAACTAGGTATAAAACTTGTTGCAACTGTTTTGAGTTGCACAGATGCAACTGACAGGATTTGATATACAGGTCTGTGGCATTCACATGCAAATACATTGCTTCCAGATTCAAGTTTGCCATGCTTTGTGAGATACATAATAATTTGGGTCACATGTATTTTAGGTAGGGATGTGCACCGGCGACTTTTGAGGTCTCGTGTTTTGTGTTTTGGATCCGGATTTTCATTATTTTTGGGGTTCGGATTTGTCTCGCAAAACACTTGACGAAAGGTCTCGGTTCGGATTTAAGGTTTTGGATTCGGATTTTTTTTGGAAAAAACATAAAAAGTTTAAAAATCAAGTTTTTGGGCTTATTTTCACTCCTATGCTATTAGTAACCTCAATAACATTCAATAACAAGCATTTCCACTAATTTACAGTGTATTCTGAACACAATATAGTTATTAGTCCAAAACGTTGCAACGAGGTATCTTTCTGGACTGCGTAGAGGAGTGGGTCACCACAATATATATAATAAGAAAACCATCAACTTGTATGATTCGCACCAATAAATGTACCTGGACTGCGTAGAGGAGTGGGTCACCACAATATATATTAAAAACCCTGAACTTGTATGATTCGCACCAATAAATGTACCTGGACTGCGTAGAGGAGTGGGTCACCACAATATATATTAAAAACCCTGAACTTGTATGATTCGCACCAATAAATGTATCTGGACTGCGTAGAGGAGTGGGCACTGGGCACCACAATAAAATATATAAAAAACCTTCAACAGGTCTGCATTACACTGCACATACGGCTGCTCCTCTATCCTCTCCATCATATACATGTTGGAGTTTTAGCGTGTGACAACCTCTTGTTTTTGATAATGTCAGTGCATTTTGAATATTTTTCAATTTGCCCCACACCACTGAATGTACTTTATCTATGATACGCATCTATCTATCTTGACTGCTTAGTGTGGTGGCCCCGGTACACAATTTGGTACCGAGGCCATAATATAATTAAAAAACCCTCCACGGGTCAGAATTCCACCAAAAAAGGGTATGGACTGCGTAGTGTGGTGGCCCCGGTACACAATTTGGTACCGAGGCCTTAATATAATTAAAAAATTGGGCATCAACTGTCACCGTTGTTTAATATCTGATACACCTAAATATGGACTGCACAGTGGAGTGGCCCCGGTAGTAAATTTGGTGCCGGGGCCACAATACCTCCATCAACCCTCTAAATCCCACTCCACTGATGGCGGACACTGGGCGCACGTCTAACACCAACATTGCAGTTACAGCCGCAGTTATACGCTTTGCAATAGGGTGACTACTATCGTATTTTGTGGTCATGGCAAACGACTGTTGGACGGTCAATTGTTTTGTGAAAGACTTAGCGGTTTTACGACTTCCCCTCTGGGAAGATGACCGACTAACAGCAGCAATAGCAGCAGTGGCAGTAGTAGGCGTACCGCTGCAGGATTCCTCGGATGAATCCCGTATTGAGGAGGACTCAGTCTGGCTGCTGACTTGGGCTGCAGGACTGAATCTGATGGAGATTGTGGAGGAAGTTGACGAGGAGGGTGTTGCTGGTGTGTATCCAACTGGACCACGGGATTTAGGTGTCCCTGTACCGATGAGGGTCCTAGCCCCAGTTCCTGAACTAACCACTGAACTATGAAGGTTATTCAGGTGACGTATAAGGGAGGATGTTCCTAGGTGGGCAAGATCCTTACCCCTGCTTATTTGAGCTTTACATAAGCTACATATGGCCATACATTGGTTGTCTGGATTTGGATAAAAATAACTCCAGACCGAAGAGGTGCATTTTTTGGTCTTCTGACCAGGCATGACGATGGGCTTTTTCATCCCATGGACATCAGCTGTTTCCCCCCCTGGTGCCTCATTTACAATAACCACATCACCATCCTCATCATCAAGTTCCTCCACAGCGCCAGCTACATCATCAATAGCCTCCTCCCGAGCCACCTCTTCCCGTACAGTGATGGGAAGGTCAGGCTTGACAATCACCAACATCCTTGGACTCGCCTTGTGGATTTGTGATAATTTCTCTTTAGAAGGCAGAGTTGTTTGCTGTTTTGTTGCTGACAGCATAACTCTCTTCAATTTTTTGTAGGGGGGGGAGGAGGAGGAGGGCTAAGATCCGTGGGTGAAGCTGAACCACTAGTCATGAACACGGGCCAGGGCCTAAGCCGTTCCTTGCCACTCCGTGTCGTAAATGGCATATTGGCAACTTTACGTTTCTCCTCAGATGATTTTAAGTTTCTCTTTTTGCTACTTTTTCTTAACTTGGGCTTTTTGGATTTTACATGCCCGGTACTACGAGATTGGGCATCGGGCTTGGAAGACGACGTTGATGGCATTTCATCGTCTATGTCATGACTAGTGGCAGCAGCTTCAGCATTAGGAGGAAGTGGGTCTTGATCTTTCCCTACTTTATCCTCCAAATTTTTGGTCTCCATTATATGTAGCACAAGATACTGCAGAATGTGTGAACTTGGTAATATTGCAGTACCAATGGACTTATACTGCTGGATTGGTTTTGCAAATTTGGTTATAATTATATATTTTTTTTTAATTTTTTATTTTTTATTTTTTTTTACTTTTTTTTTATTTTTTAAAAACTTGGGAATAATGGGGAAATAACTATGCCCTTAGAAGCACAGAGCACAGGACACAGCACCACTGGACTGAACAGGACACGGCACAGGACCCAGCAGCACTACGGAACTCAGCAGGACAGAGCACAGGACACAGCACCACTGGACTGATACTGCAGAATGTGTGAACTTTGTAATATTGCAGTACCACTGGACTTTTACTGCTGAATGTGTGAACTTGGTAATATTGCAGTACCAATGGGCTTATACTGCAGGATTGGTTGTGCAAATTTTGTGGTAATTAAAAAAAATGAAATTAGTTTTTGGTATTTTTTTAAATAACTTTTTTTTATTTTTTTAAACACAGGGGAATATTGGGGAAATAACTATGCCCTTAGAAGCACAGAGCACAGGACACAGCACCACTGGACTGAACAGGACACAGCACAGGACCCAGCAGCACCACTGACCTCAGAAGGACAGAGCACAGCACACAGCTCCACTGGACTGATACTGCAGAACACAGCACAGCACAGCACAGCACAGCACAGAACTAAACAGCACAGCACAGAACTAAACAGCACAGCACGAGATCTACCAGGACAGAGGACCACCTAACACACCCTCCCTCTACCCTGATCAATGCCCGAGTGAAGATGGCGGCGACTAGCGGGGAATTTATAGGATCCGAGTATCGCGAGATCCGACAACGGGATTATGAGTCAGAGCCTCAGTTTCAGATTTGAATTTGGCGCCAATACCCGGATCTGTCTCGGATCCGACTCGGATCGGCAACGTTCGGGTGGGCTCGGATTTCAGAAATCCGAGTGCGCTCATCTCTAATTTTAAGATATGCCTTTTAGGAAATGTATCTTTGATCATCTATAAACTGTGAGCGACTCTACAAGTTGATGATGGTGACTGCCCTATGGCTTAAAGTGCATCTTTACAGTATGTGTGACTCTAAATGAGACACGCTGTGTTTTGCTACCCTATGTCTGTTCTGCACAGGATGTACCAGATCCAAATGAGTCTTATTTAATATCATGGTGCACAGAGTGCTAATGTGCTATAAGCAAGCATATATTACCTCTTAGCTTTCTAGTGCAATTAGACTGATGAAACTTAATATCTGATAGTATCTCATTGTTATTTATTAGTTATAGCACTTTGTTCTGTTCGCACTATGCATTAAAGGCTACAATACTGTTGAAATTGAATTATATAAAATAGTCAGTAATAACAGTCACAACTGTACATGTAAAAGTTTCAGAAACATACAGAACTGAAAATATTTGAGATAAAGTGCGTATCACAGTGTTGGAAGGGAACGGGGAGAGATGTTGCTATGTAAAACAGACTTCTTGGGCTAGATTTACTAAACGGCGGGTTTGAAAAAGTGGAGGTGTTGCCTATAGCAACCAATCAGATTCTAGTTATCATTTATTTAGTGCATTCTACAGAATGACATCTAGAATCTGATTGGTTGCTATAGGCAACACCTCCACTTTTTCAAACCCGCCGTTTAGTAAATATACCCCCCTGTCAGTAATTGCATTAAAAGACAGTGACGATTCTCTTTTCAAGAAAATGGCTGACTGCTGACCACTTTTTATTTCAAAATACAACCCCTACCTATATACAGTTGTTGCTTAGATACTCTCTAATACAGTACCAGAACTTGGGTTATTCGAGTCAAATGCTAATTATACTCTGTGCCTTTTCCAGTCCTTTTAGTGGAAAACACTCTGCTCCATCTGTAGCTGCCTGAGGTGGAACAGTAACACAAGTGTCTCTGTTGACATCATTAGTGAATTATGCCATTTGAAATGATGAGTAGAAAGTGAATGCATATATATCAATAACTATCTATCTATCTTACACCATACTTTGCTGTTCGTTCTTGTATTAATATAGCTCCACATAAACTAAGTGCTTAGGAAAAAAGAAAAAAAACAATATATGCAATTGGGTGTATTGCATGTATATTGGAACTAAAGATACATTTGCAAGGCGTCCTTCTGCCCTATAGAGTTAAATATGTAATCTTACTACAGAAGAGTGTATTATTTCCCCCACTATTACCAATTGTACTGTCTTTAAGTCATGTCTTTTTATGTAGGTTTGCTGAGTGCTAAGACAAGCAGGGCTGCAGTGGAAAGCTCTCTCACACAAAAAGCAACATTTTCATTTAAAGCTGGCCAAATGTACAATTCAAAAGAACCAGGTCAGTTGTCATGAAATTATGCCTCATTAATATTACCCCCTAGGATGATAATAGCTTCTTATCAAAGCCAAAGGAAAATAAGCATACATTTGATTTCCTTGTTATGTTTGTACTATTCATATTCTGACTTACTCAGATATGTATTTTTTAAATTCATATTGAAAAGCCAAAAAGCATACTTTATGCTGCTTTTTGCACTGCGTAATTACCTGCGGACCAGACATGCTTTATAGTTATTCCCCTACTCTTTCATTGTACATAAACAACTCTGTACTTCACAAAATGTAAAGAGTACCCTTCACATGCACACATACACGTAAAAGGAAGTAAAGCAGATGTCGCTGTACAAAAACCAGATCCTAACAATAATAACACCACCCACTAATTAATGTTAACTAATTAATGCTGAAAGCAATTGAGTTTGCACAATAACAGCATACAGGTTGCACCTGATTTAATCCTTCAGACAGAAGGCAGGCAGTTGCTTTTATCCTAGGAAATGGGAGTTTATGCTCAGAAATCACGCTGTCTAATGGTTGATAACTACAAGACAACTGCAACAACAACAAAAAATAAGAAACATAGCAAAAGCATAAACAAAGAGTGTTAGTGTGTCAAATGTATCACTGAATTTCACATATTCTGACAAGCACACGAACATTTGTTAATCTTCTAGAACTGGGCAATATATAAGGTATAAGGTATAAATGACCTCTCCTAATAAACTCTACATTTAATAACCGCGACTATATGATTTCTTAAGCACTGGTTGAATGAATATCATAAAAAGTCAAATAGAACATAAGGTCACTCTACTTGATTTGGGAAACATAGAAGTAATCTCTAAATATTTTTTCAATTTTAGCAATGACTACCACAAAAAATGCACCAAATGCACATATTCATGATTATCATGGCTGAAGATATATATATAAATATGTACAGTATATACACCGATCAGCCACGACATTAAAACCACTGACAAGTGAAGTCAATAACATTATCTCGTTACAATGGCACCTGTCATGGGGTGGAATATAGTCAGCAACAGTCAGTTCTAGAAGTTGGTGTATTGGAAGCAAGAAAAATGGGCAATAGGGATCTGAGCCACTTTTACACAGGCCAAATTGTATCTCCAAAACAGCAGAGTGTGGGCTGTTCCAGGTATGCAGTGGCTAGTACCTACCAAAAGTGGTCCAAGGAAGGACAACCAGTGAACTCGCAGCAGAGTCATGGGTGTCCAGGGTCATTGATGCCCATGGGGTGCGAGGGGTCTGTCTGGTCCAATCCCACAGAAAAACTACTGTAGCACTGCTGAAAAAGTTAATGCTGGCAATGATAGAAAGGTGTCAGAACACACAGTACATTGCAGCTTGCTGAGTTTAGGGCTGTGTAGCCACAGACTGGTCAGAGTGCCCATGCAGTTCCCTGTCCAAGAAAGTGCATACAATGAACACGTGAGTGCCAGAACTTGACCAGGAAGCAAGGGCAGCAGGTGGCCTGGTCTGATGAATCATGTTGTCTTCTACATCATGTGGACATCTGAGTGCGCGTGCGTCATTTTGCCTGAGGAAGAGATAGCACCAGGACGCCTTATGAGAGAAGGCAAGCCGGTGGAGGCAATGTGATGCTATGGGCAATGTTCTGCTGGGAAACCTTGGGTCATGGCATTCATGTGGATGTACGTTGACATGTACCACCTACTTAAACATTGTTTCAGACCAAATACACCCTTTCATGGAAACGGTATTCTGGATTGATGTGGCCTCTTTCATCAGTATAATGTGCCTTGCCACACTGACAAAATTGTTCAAGAATGGTTTGAGGAACATCACAAAAATTCCCCAGGTCTCAATATAATCAAGTATCTGTGGGATGTGCTGGAAGAACAAGTCCGAGCCATTGATGCCCTCTCTAGCAACTTACATGACTTAAGGGATCTACCGCTAATGTTTTGGTGCCAGACACTACACGACACTTTCAGAGGTCTTGTGGAGTCCTTGACTCAATGGGTCAGAGTTATTTTAGCGGCACGAGGGGGACCTACACAATATTAGGCAGGTGGTTTTTATAGAGTGTATATGTGTTGGGACAAGATTGTGAGGTATTACTACAACATTCAATATTGAAGTGTAAACTAACTATTGTGAGGAAATAGAAAATAACTTTTAATATTGAGAGTGTGTTACACATGCCTCTAAATGTAATGAAGTTCAAAGAAAGATAAATGGAGACCAACACGGGACTTCAGTGACAGAACTACCATTGGTGCAGCAGGTGCCATGGACAAGGGCCCATGAAGATAATGCATAGGAAATGCAAAGGGTCGAGGGCCCAGTTCCTTTCTCCCCGCCTCCCTGCACCAGGGCACACAGCTCACTAGTTCCGCCTCTGTGGGACTCTATTGCTGGTCTCAGCATCTAAGAAAACAGTGCTTTTGGCTACAGTGATTTAATAAGAGGCAATTGTGTGCTCTGACCAAAATGTAACAATTACCTCTGTCACTCATTGCTACTTGGACGGTTGCTATTTACATTCAGTGAAACTGAGCCTCTTAATAAACTGCTATATTACATCCAAATGCACAACTAACCATACAAAACAGAATATAATCCACACCCCACTCAATTTAACACACCTCTTCTTCCAACCCTCTTCTTTATTTTTCTTTTGCCATCTTTTTTTCTGTCTTCTGCTCCTTTTCTTTATTCAGAGCTAAGCTCAAAATGGTTGTAATCTTCAACCAATCAGAAAGTGGTGAAAAACGTTGAAATATTTTTCACATCACTTTTCAGGTATCTGAAAATAAAGACTGTTAGTGGGTGTGCTTTTGGTGGCACAGTAATCTAACTAACTTTAAACATACTTTTATGGACATATACTTTTTTTTTTTTTTTTATACTATTATGCTTATGTTGCATTATATTATTTTTTTCATTATATGTCAAATTAGCATTCTACCACTACCCCACAGATCTAAACATGCATTCATTTTGACCATAGTTACATAATTAGTCAGGTTGATAAAGGACAGAAGTCCTTTCCAATTTCTGACTGTTGTAATCTAGATTAAGGCAAAACTGAACTCTCATAACTGCAGCTTCCAGTTAATCCTCACAGTGGAGAAACAATAATAGCTTTCTAATACATGGTAATTGGATCAATTTCCTGTATCAATCACTTAAATTATGTACATCAAATTAAAGCTACAGGAAGCATTTCTCACAAGAAAAACTTACAATCAATGTGAAATAGATTTTAAATTTTAAATTGTTGCAAAATAATTAATAGTCATCTGTGAAAAGCAAAATCGTCAAATGCTTTTTGCATAGGCATTTTGCATTTCAATGAGCACACACACTTCCCAGTCTTGTTTTGTGGGTTGCTGTGTACTCCAGAAAAAGTGCAGAGTGGAAACAATGAAAACACAGCATTAAGGGCTAGATTTACTAAGCTGCGGGTTTGAAAAAGTGGGGATGTTGCCTATGGCAACCAATCAGATTCTAGCTGCCATTTTGTAGAAAGTACTAAATAAATGAAAGCTAGAATCTGATTGGTTGCTATAGGCAACATCCCCACTTTTTCAAACCCGCAGCTTAGGAAATATACCCCTAAATCTCCACCTACCACCACTTTAGGACCACCCCATTTATTCAGTTAAACTTTAAAAATTTTCTCAAAACACTGCTCAGTTGCTTTTTTTATGTGTTAAATTAACCATGAGAATGAGGAGACATATGATACTTTGTATCTTTTAAGGGACATGGAAGGTGCAAACTACATTGCATTATAATTAGAGAGATGAGACCTAATCTTTGGCAGCTCAGAGGTGGTGAAAACCTCAAGGCTTTTTGTGTGAAGAAAAAAAAAACTTCCCTGTAAATTGGCCATTTCCCCTCCTTTGTCTCATTTAATTAATCCAATCCTACAAAATTAAATCTTGTTTGTTTCTTGCACCAAATCCACATTAACCAAAAAACACCTTCAAATCACTCATTCTTCCCATCAACCAGTGTAAACTTTTGAAGTCACACAGATACTGCCATCATAGGGAGTCCATACCCGTTTCTCCCTAACTTATGCTTTACCACTGCTAACCGCTGAGAATAACCTTCACATTTAGGGTAATGCTATTGGGGGACCCTGACCGTTTACGGCATTCACAACTATATCTCAGCTTAAATGTCGGCAGGGCTTACGGGTATTTGTTAGACACAGTTCTCCCCGCGCATTATCACGGGGACAATACAGCAGCTACCTCCCTCTGACCGCTTCCCAGCTTAAGATTCAAGCAGGGAATTTTTATATACTTGCGATCACAGGGAATTTCATACCCGTTTCTCTCCAACATATGTTTTACCATCGCTTATTGTTGAGAACAATTTTATATATATGGTTATGGCTCTGGGGGAATTTGACCACTTACGGCATCCATAGCTTTATTTCAGCCTCGATTTTGGCAGGGAAAACGTAGGTGTGTGTTATACACCCACATTCACGGGTATTTGCTTGATATAGCTCTCTCCGTACATTTCTACGGGGTAACTATTCATCTGCTTTACAATTCTGATGAGGCCATTATAATTAGTCTGCTTTTTTCATATTTGATAGATATATACAGACATTTATGATCAGTTCTATACATTGACATCATTGGTATCAAAATTATAGCTGGTAACTTTTGCACTTATTAAGGTGCAATCTATATAGTAGTAGAGGCATTGCAATCTTTATTGCAATTTTAGACCACTATACACTGTCCTTGTTTATATTTGTTTCTATTTTAATTATTTCGCTCTTGTCCTACCAGACTACTATTTTAATGTATACCTAATAAAATTTAGTTTTTAATCAATATCAGACCTAAGGAGTGCCCCTCCTATACACTTCTTTTTCCTTTTTGTTCTTTACCATATTTACCAAGTGTTTTGGGAGCACCCACAGGGAGTCCTCTTTTCTCCCAGCAAATGTATTACATGTAATTATTAGGTCATATCATATTACTGGTGCGGTCTTAACCTTTTTTGTTTCAAACTATTTGTTATGCCGATATCACTGTCTAAGCCCAATATTACACTGTTTCTTCAAACATAGAAGAGCAGAAAATACACTATATGGACAAAAGTATTTAGACACTTGACCATTCATCATCATCATCATCATCATTTATTTATATAGCGCCACTATGAACTCACTCACATCAGTCCCTGCACCATTAGAGCTTACAGTCTAAATTCCCTAACATACACACACACATACAGACAGAGAGAGAGACACAGACTAGGGTAAATTCGATAGCAGCCAATTAATCTACTTGTATGTTTTTGGAGTGTGGGAGGAAACCGAAGCACCCGGAGGAAACCCACGCAAACACGGGGAGAGCATACAAACTCCACACAGATAAGGCCATGGTCGGGAATTTAAGTCATGACCCCAGTGCTGTAAGGCAGAAGTGCTAACCACTTAGCCACCGTGCTGCCCACAACCATTACCATTAAACCAACAGGAACTGTAATTATATTGTATTCAAATACATTAACTTTAATATGTAGTTGGTACCCCAGCTTCCACTCTTCTTGAAAAGCTATCCACAAGATGTTGAAGTGTTTCTGTGGGAATTTGTGCCTATTCGTTCTGTAGAGCATTTCTGAGGTCAGTTCATCCCAAAGGTGTTCGATGGGGTTAAGGTCAGTGTTCTGTGCGGGCCAGTCAAGTTCTTCCACACCAACTCATCAAGCCATGTCTTTCTAGTCCTTGCTTTGTGCACAGTCATGTTGGAATAGAAAAAGACCTTCCCCAAACTGTTGCCACAAAGTTGGAAGCATAGTATTGTCCAAAATGACTTGGTATGCTGAAGCATTAAGATTGCTCTTCACTGGAGATAAGGGGCCTAGCTCAAACCATGAAAAACAGCCCCATACCATTATCCCTCCTTCACCAAACTTCACAGTTGGCATAATGCAGTCAGGCAGGTAACATTCTTCTGGCATCTGCCAAACTCAGACTGCCAATCCATCTGACTAACAAACAGAGAAGCATGATTTATCACTCCACAGAACATGTTTCCACTGCTCCATAGTCCAGTGCCTGTGAGCCTTACACCACTATTTCCGACGCTTGGCATTAGTCTTGGTGATGTGAGGCTTGCATGTAGCTGCTCGGCCATGGAAACCCATTCCATTAAGCCCTTGCCGCACAGTTTTTGTGCTTACATTAATGCCAGTGAAAGTTCAGAACTCTTCAGCTATGACCTTTTACGCACCATGCGCCTTAGCAGTCATTGACCCCTCTCTGTGATTTTACGTGGTCTACCACTTTGTGGCTGCGTTGCTGTTGTTCCTAAATGCTTCTACTTTCTAATAATATCACAATTAGTTGACTGTGGATTATCCAGCAGGGATAAAATTTCACAAATCATCTTATTGCAAAGGTTGCATCCTATCACAGTGTCATGCATGAAGTCACTGAGCTCTTCAGAATGACCCATTTTGAATCATATATATTTGCAAATGAAGACTGCATTGCTAGGTGCTTGATTTTGTAAAATAAAATAAAATAAGAATAAAAATAAAATAAAAACCACTCTACTTTAAGTCTCACAAAAAGTGTTTCATTTAATCCATCTGGAACCAATGTTTGCATTTTAAAAATCCACATGGTCTCTGCATCGTACATACTTCAATATCTATCCAACTCCCCTAGAGGTAAGCGCTATCTGTTCTACATCATATAATCTCAATCCTGCTGGATTATTCTTATGGAAATGAGACGAATGTCTAGATACACTATTTTATTTTTATTTTTATTTAATTTAATTTTATTTTACATTTGATATATTGGAAAAACAGCTATTAGTTGTATATTAAATACCTGCTTTAGAAAAAGTAGTAATTGTTGATTTTGCTAGATAGTCCTATCATCCTTTATATTAAGCATAAATGCATAACATACAGATTTAGGTTGTTTAATATTCTTATCCTCTTAACATTTTTTAGTAGAGAGGAAAGGAGCAGCATGATGGCTAATTGGCTAGCACTACTGCCGCCCATTACTGAAGTTATGAGTTCTAATCTTGGTCAAAGCCTGACAATAGATTTTGGGTTGTTATACAATATAGTATTGTGCTAGGTTATATGATGATTAATATTTGATATAGAAGATTTCTTTTTTTGAAATAGCCTTTTTTTATAATATAAAGGTTAATAATAGAAAATAGAGAATGATATTCTTGCAAAAGGCAGAGTGGTTCATTAAATAAAAATCAATTCTTAATTTGTTGTTTGTTGGAGTCAAGATAATTTAACAATCCTACATCTATTTCATTGGTGGTGTGTATTGCTCTTATTTTATAATATATTTATTTAAATATATATTATTAATTATTCACTATTTATCATTTTGTATTTTTTATTATTATTATTAATCTCTGATGTTCTTAAAGGTCCCATTATTTATATGAGAGGCATGTTCATAATAGAACAACTAATAATGGTAAAACCAAATGAGACATAGGAGAAAAAAGATACATGTGTAGTGAGCTCCTGAATGTTTTTCCAATTAGACAAGTATTGGCCCCCATTTACTTAATTAGGGGCGGAATAAATCTAGCCTGCTGTAAGAAGGTCAGAATGGTATTGCCGTGTTGTCTTACCAAGTCAGTCGAAACGCGTCAGCAGTCTTTTAAAACTTTCCTCCTGAGTGTCCAGCACCTATTTGGGATTTACAACTGATAGAGTCGGCATGCAAGATTTTTTCAATACATGTTCAGACCGAAATTTCTACTTTCTATGTGGACCCTATATAAGGTAAAGGTCTCATACAAACATATGGCTGCACACAAGACCATTATTGTTCGGAAGCTGTTGGAAACACCCGGACTTAAGGAGATTTGATCACTGCTGCAACATCTTTATTGGCGTGAGTTGCATTATTGACTTTAGTCTCCTCATTATTTTGGGACCAAAACAATTTAGAGGTATTTGGCTTGTTGATCGAAGACATTGTGAATCGAAGGTCTGATTTCCAATAACATTTTTGGATAAGTGCACTCTCATTTTTAACTTGAAACCAATAGCTACTGGGCAATATTTAGGATATTACTTACTTCTGGATCTACAGGTTGAATTGATCTAACTTCAGGAACTAGTGAAGAATAACAATAAACATTTGGACAAAATTTATTATATTATAGTGATATACCCATATATATCATGTAATTACAATAGCTTTACCAACTAATGCCATTTATATGTTCTAAATAAGTTATACATTTGATTCTGTGGTGTGCTTAAAATATTGGGCGAGCTGATTATCAGCTGTTTACATTGGGGAATCACCATATGAATATTCAATTTTGTATTTTGTTTTTTTCTGTTTTTGCTGCTCCACTTGTAGGGGTTTTTTATGATAGTAATATTGCAATAAATGGATATATTAAATATCTGTTTTGAAGAACCACTCTGTCTTTAGATGTTTTCTTACTAGTGTATGGTCATGATAAATTAATTATAGCAATTCTATTTAATACTTTTTTGTCAGTGCTGTATTTCTTTTTTATTTGTTTATTCTTTCTTGTTAAGGACATAGCAAGGTCCTTTCTATACAGCTTCGACTTTATGTGTAATTTTTGCATTAGCTATTGGCCAGCGCCAGTTATTCTCCTGTGTTCCTCTAATATTTAGTCTCATAATCTCACTTAACCTAGGTACACACTATGGGTTATTCACCCTATTATCGTGCCAATCATATGAAAAGTGGCTGTTAGGTCTGATTTTGCATTAGTGTTCATGCTCCTGATTATCATACCAAAGCACATAGTGTCATTTGATTTGATTTTTATAAACTGACTAAAAGTCTCTATCAATAATGGAACAATGTCGGGTAAATGTGGAAATGTAAATGCACTCACGACCAGCAGTGTAGGCAGATCTCTGTAGAGTATACAAAGTCACAATCTTTTTAGCAGATTGTTATGACAGATGAAGAGCACAGATCTAAAGGTAAATCGTATAGGTGGGTATAGACATAAATCTGCATACTCATTGGGACTTTCAGTCATTGGTAAAATCGGTACGGAAATCGCGTCTGCAGCAATTTTCTATAGTGTGTATTAAGCTTTACTCTAAGATTGGGTTAAAAAAACTCTGTCATTGGTCCTCTCATTTTACATTTTATGCTTAATCAAATGGTATCATAAAATCTTTTTTGCCTTCCAATATAATCTTCAACTTGCTCATGCCCAATTTAGTTAATCTGTTGAAGTTTTAAGTGCTTTCTTGTATAAATGAAGTAGTCTAAAATTTTAAAATTGTAAATTGTAGTCAAATATTAAAATATTGTAAAAACAACACATATTTTACTTAAAATGTCTTATACAGATTGATTCTCCACGTGTCATTATTAAAGAGTTGCATCCAGAATGTTCTATACAATTTGTAGAATATTTTTATTGTGTCTTTTTATTGTATGTTTTAAGAAAAATACACAGATAGTTTTAATAAACAAAGAGATTAAAAAATGTGAGTTGAAATAAAACAGTTTATAGATTCACAGGGCAAAATACCAGCAAATTAATGAGTTGCCCGTGAAAAGCAAATCTATGTAAACTTACTTGTTACTGACCTGCATTCTTTGTATTATGTGTCCATTCAAAAATAAAGAGTTTTTTTTTTAATTGTCTTATAGAATAAAAATCATTTTTTAAAGCAATTGTTGGTGTTTTCTCAAAATGTTGCTAAGCTGAATTTTATTCTAAAATATTGGTGTGAAAATTACATTAATAGTAAAATAGAAATTTTAAAATAATTTTTAAGTAAATAGTTGTTTTGAGGCAAAACATTATTTACTGTACAGTGTCTGCTTATTCCATGTTCATGTGCAAGTAGCTTTGTGTATAATTTTCAAGCAAAGATTATATTATAACATTTATTTTAGAATCATTAGAAACTACAACCATATTTTTATGCCACTAAACTGGATTTCATTTTACATCATTTTTTAATATGCCTTTTACTTCATGTCTGCATTATTCTACTTTCACAGTAGAATACTCAGTTATAGAGAGTAGTTCCTCCCTCAGTAAATCAGTACTTAAGCTACAGTAGAGCATTTATATTGTGGCCAGAAAAAGAAGGGTACTGGTTCTATGTAAGCGAAGTTGCAGAGGTTACAGGTATGTCTGCAGGGGTCCTTCAACTCAGTCAGGGATATTTATGAAGTTGTTGTATATTCTTCTTTTAGAAAAGTAAAAAGTACGTAAATTATAAAGAGGTTAAGATTGTTTTAGCTAACTTTTAATCTATTATAGGCTACAAATGCAATAATGGTATAGCAGAAACTATCATAAAACTACCATAAAGAGTGATATATAAAACAACACTGCTGGATACTAATTAATGGTGCAAGACCATTGGACTGCAGGGTTTAAATATACCTCTTCAGACACTGGGAAATTTGCTTCTGGGGAAATTGCAGCTTGGAGAGAAATGCATTAAGCTTTGCTATTGCTAAATTGTGAGTATTGCACATTGCATATTGGTAATCTAGCAATACATATGTGTTCTTTGAACAGTAGTCCTACATCTAAGGAATCTTATGCTTATAGAGTAAAATGATTGATGATTCTGTAATCTGTGTAGTGATGATGCTTATTGTAAAACCCCAGAGTGGTTAAATAAATACCAGTCCTTACCTTGAAAGGGTCCACTCCAAATATCAATAAACTTTTAATTATTGTGTCTCATTTTTCCTATTGACCAGTAGTTAAATATGGGACTTTTAGTTCCTAATTGCAATACATGGCTTATTTACATTAGTAAACCTTTACATTTCTGATTTTTGCGATGTTATGCAGTTTGTGGCAATGTATGACATTCATTTAAACTAATGTCCCTTTAAATGTATAGTCTTCAGAAGTGTTACTAAAGTTTCAAATGGACTCAAAAAATACTAATTTTATTTAGGAGATATTTTGGTACATAGAACAGAAACTGTGAATGTGAAACTGAAATTCCCCCAGTTATATGTCCATGCTTGGCTTCAGCCTGATCTCATTACAGGTTATTAAGAGACTTATAATTACATGGGTAATGGCTGAGAAAATTAGTGTTATTTAAACTTAATTCTTGAGAGTAAACACATTTTTCAAAACTTTCGTATATGTACTGTGAGAATTGACCCATGTTTTAATATGAAATGCATTTTAATTTTGTTTTGTTTTAATAGAAAACATTATAATTATTCTAAATAGTCCACACTGTCACAAACTACATTTTAATGTGTATGTTATGTTGTAATGCTAGAACACAAACATTTGATATACAGTTACATATATATGTGTCTCCCAATAATCCAGACTGGGAAAATGATAACAAATTGGGACAGACCCTAATCTATCCACATCACTTCCCAATCCATCCATGCAATGCCCATTAAACTTGTTGTGTCTTTTCAGTTGGTCCCACATTAAATATTAGGACTGTAACAACAAAAGGAAGGACAGTTAAACGTATGTATTTTGTGTACCACCTTCACTGCAGCTGTATATTCTCATATGTATTTAAAAACAAAGTGGAATCTATTTCTAAAATAAACCAATCATGCAGGTTTGAAAATCTAACATTATAGTCTTAGCAGTAAAGTCTAATTTCAAAGTACAGCTAGTACCAAAAATACTTGAGAAAACAAGATACAAATCTGTGGCCCTCACTCCCTGTGCCATAGGATAGTTCCTGGGACATTAATCTCATGTGATCACCCAGAGCCAATGCAATATAAAGCTGGCAGTTTGATGATGACATGGTGTGTTTTTAGGAGCACACAGATCATTTCCGTGCTTTTATGTCATAGGTGGTAACTTAAAATTTGGATACAGAACTGGTCCTAGGAGTCAAATTGTCATTCACAGGAATGTTTCCACCCTGTATATGACACTCACTGGAAGCAGAGGCTTTGATATCACATACTACTCCTACTGTCTGTTCTGCTTAAGTCCTCTGCTGCCATTCTCCAAGAGTTCACCAGTAGTTTAGGCTGGTCATGATCCACCGCTGGGTCTTTCCTATCCAAAATTTAGCAAGAATATGTCAGACTTCAGAGCAACCTTGGCACTATCAAGGTAGAACACTCTACCTTATTATTTATTTGTATAGCGGCATTGTTTTATGCAGTGCTTTCCAGAAAATATTGAATCACTCACATCAGTAAATCTAATAAAATAATTACTGGATTTTACCAGGCCAACTAATCTTCATGGAGCACCTGCATTATAGTTATTTGGCTTTAGCCCAATGTTAGAGTCTTCATCAATTGTGATAAATGTTTACCTGTGATGGGCAGCATGGTGGCTAAGTGATTAGCACTTCTGCCTCACAGTGATGGGGTCATGAGTTCAATTCCCAATTATGGCCTTATCTGTGTGGAGTATTTGTGTTCTCCCCATGTCTGCGTGGGTTTCCTCTGGGTTCTCCGGTTTCCTCCCACACTCGAAAAAAACATACTAGTAGGTTAACTGGCTGTCATCAAAAATTGACCCTAGTCTATCTGTGTGAGGATGTGTGTGTGTGTGTGTATATGTTAGGGAATTTAGGCTGTAAGCTCCAATGGGGCAGGGACTGATGTGAATGAGTTCTCTGTACAGCGCTGGGAAATCAGTGGCGCTATATAAATAAATGATGATGATGATGATGTCAACATAGGAGTAAGTCTTTCCTGAGCACCTCCAATATTTGTTCTGCCATAGCCACTAACCATAGGTATAATTTTAAAAGTTGGCTCCTATGGATGTCAAAAGACTACTTTTGTGCAAAAGCACCAATTGGATTTACAGATAAGTGTATGGATTTGTGACCCAAGATGCAGATGTGCAAAAGTGTATACAGTCTGGTGGGCGGAGATAAGTGGATCACTGACATGCCTTGAGCAGTGTAGGTTAGACATCTGAGTCTGGCTACTTTCAATCATTTAAATAGAGAGATCATTAAATAAAATTAAGGTGTAGAGAATCTACATTTGGTGGGAGTGGTGGTGGGGGGTATTCCCTCTATGTGTGAGGGCACTCAGCCTGTTTTTCCTCCTGCAGAAGGACTTGATTTTTCTGAGTTTCAGTTGATTGAATATCATCTTATACTTTCAATGGAGTGCATCTGCTTTGTTGGGTAAATGTTAATTTCTAGGCACACTTCAAAGTGGTACATGTACTACTGTCCTGAAAAATAGGAACAATAAATTGATAAAGAGTTAGTTGTAACGTGTTTGTAAGATAGACTTTGAAGTGACATTTCACTTTCACTTTCTACTATGGCCGTTAACATGTGGATCCGCAAGACTAGGAGCAGATAGATTTTCCATGGTCAGTTTGAAAGACAAGAAAATGGGCACACTTGCACATATAAAGACGTAGTGTGGGTCTCCATTTTTGCAGTTAATTAATTTAAAAGTCTAATTGCCATTTCAGAATTGCTCGTGGCTATATCTCAAGGACAATGTAGAAAGCACCCACAAGTAGATATGCAATAAAAAACTTGAATTAATAAGTTATGATAAGGGAGACCTATTTAGAAAGGGATTATTCCCAAAACTTTAGCGGTCCCCTTTCTTCCTTCACTACTCTGTATGATGCCTTTTGCCACATTGTATCACTGAACCAGTACTGTATTTAATCAGGAACCTGAATGGAAAGGAGAGAGAAAAAGACAACAGCTGGTCCAGCACATATACTTACTAAATACTTTTAATTTAAAAAGGGTCTTATTCTAATAGCTGAATAAAAAGCTTATATTTGATTTGACATTACCTTTAAGACTGGGGAAAGTAAAATAAAGAGGCTTTCCCCTTTAACTTGCTGTAAATCCAACTCCTTCTCTATTGTAAACTGGGACCTCTGTTGGTCAGATGTGATAAAGCCCCATGTGCACCGGACAAGACTGGATTTGGATGCTCAGGCTTTTAAGGACGATTATCTCATAGTTTGATTACTGTGCAGTTGTCCATTCAGGAGTCACCTGCTACTCTGTCCTCTGCAACACATAAGGAAAATCAATTACTACCGAAGTCCAGGCTCCGCCTCATATGATAAAACTAAGAGGGATGTTAGTGCACTACAACATCATTGATTTTTAATACTTAATGAATTGTCTATTCAGCGCTCCACTTAGTATGCAGCCTTGTATATAACTTCAAGCAACCACCTATATTTGTAATGACATAATAACAATAAAAATGTTGCATACATATGGCGCTTACTTTTGTGCACTTAAAAGCTGTTCTCGGGGCGATCTTACTGGGAACGATACTGAGTACCTTTCCTACAACACAAAACTTATAATGGTGTAGTATGTCTAATACAATGTTCAACCACTACATTTAGTGAAGACATTTGCTACATAGTCCCGTGCTCAAACATGATCATCAAGCTGGGAGTCACCCGTGTCTTCATATATTTCCAGCACCCTTTTGGATGTACATTTACTCTGTTTCAAATGAAATCACGCCCATAAGAATCTGATGAGTGTTTCTTTTCTGTTAACCTCCTGCTTCTCTTGTTGAGAAATCCACACTCAAAAGAAACAAAGGAAGCGATCTAGCGCAAGGTTGATAACCTTGATAAAGACTCACAAGAGGAGTTGAAACGCGTTGGTATTAAGCAGACTACAACCGTGGGTGAGGCGTGATTGACGAGACAGCAACAATAGATCTTTGGACAAAGATACCTGACTGCTAATCCATATCCATCCCCCGGTACGAGTCTATTTTATATGTTATATGTTTTAAGAGAGCGTATTAAAAGGTAAGGCGCTAGATCGCTTCCTTTGTTTCTTTTGAGTGTGGGGTGGGAGGGTAGAGAGGGTCCCCCAACAAAGCACTCGTATGGGGAAGAGGGAAACAAAGTAGGTTTAAATGGAATTTCCCTTTACATTTTGGGAACTCAAAAATGAGATTGTATCTAGAACCTAATGAATTTTAATACAGTTTGGATAAATATTCATATAAAAATATTCATACAATTGTGTTGTTTTTTTTTATTTCATACCTGCTGTATAATTTGTAGTTTTATCCCTAATGGAGTTTATTGAACCTTGACTATCCAGCTTCCTCTAGCCTATGAGAGTTCTGTATCAAGTGACATTGTTTTATCTGCAATGTTAAATGATTGGACTGTTGCTATAGCAAAATGTTTTACCTGCAGTAGATAAAGAATTCTCTCCATAGCTCTGTCTTCTATAAATTCACTTATGAATATTTCTCTCTGACTTTTATCCTCTTACAATGAATACTTCACAGGAATGTCTTCCACTGTTTATAAATATACTTTTAGGCACTTTAAACTACATATTTTACAACATTTTGCTATGATTTGCTTCAATTTATTTCATTTAATCTTGCTATACTTTGCATTTTCTTCTTTTAAAAATGATATTAGGCTTTAATACAAATAGTATCCTTTTCACTTATGCATGTATTCTAAACAAACAAAGATTCCTCTATTTCACTTCTCACAGTTTAATTTTCTCCAAGCTAGCTGGTATCTCCCAGGAGAGGCTGTAAAGTATCTAGTTTTTATACTAAAAAAATGTGAACCATATAAAAACTGATGTAAAAAAGATTTATGGTTTAGGTTGCCGCTTAAGTGTATGCCCAGTATAGAATAGGATGTCATCCTTATAATACAAGCAGGAACAAAATGCAAAATGTATAAAACCCATTGTGTCTGACACCTATTGCAGAACATGAGGGTTTATGAATATTACCAGTCGTTAGAGGATTACTGTCATATTTCTTGAATGGCAATTTCAGCAGCATGAATAAAATAGACTCTGGCTTTATTAGAAAGTAAAAAAGGTTTAAAATGACATCACTCTGTGTTATACAGAATAATCATGATAACAAAATAAGGAATTTTACAGAAACATTGACTTTTTAAATTAAAAGCCATGTATTACAGATAAAAAAAATATAAACAAAGATAAAGCTACAGCATAGACATCTGGTCTCCCAAACAAAAATAAAATAAATATAAGAACCTTGGTTTGTTTGATTTTAAGACACAGGCACTATGTAAATAGATATTGTGTTACTTCAATCTCATAATGATGGGTTGTGTCAAGTCTGGCACAGGAGCAGGTTGCAACAGTCCCTGGGATCAGCGAAATTTAAAATAGAGCTTCATAATTGACAGTCAGTCACTCCTGCTCAGAATTGACAGCCGTTCACTCCTGCTCAGTACTGACAGCCAGTCACTCCTGCTCAGTACTGACAGCCAGTCACTCATACATTCTCATGTTTTCCTACCTTCCAGCTCAGATGGATCGACCACGTTGATTCATGCTTTGGGATAGTGTCATATGTCACCCATTGTGGGAACGTCTTACAATGGTGAATCCACATTATTATATCATTATATCAGTGCTGTCTGTCACTGGAAAATATACAGTGACAGACAGCACTGATTCAGAGAAGGGTTGGTTATAGTGTAACTCTTCCTAGTGAACTGCTGCCATATCTTAACTGAGGAATTCTCCACTGTGAAACTTTTTCTGCACTTGCAGGATCTGAGCACAAAGGCTTTCTTTTGGGTCAAGTACAGTAACTATCTGCACTGGGCATTTCAAATCACATTATATCCTAAGGTGGAAATGTAATATAATTGCTGTAGCTCATATTACCACCCAATCCTATGAGAATCAAACCGAGAAAAAAATTAAGTTAGTAGATCCCATAAAGCCATACCATTCAAAAAATTTATCAGGTATATTATTAAACTAAATTTGTCAGAGTTCAATATATGGTAATGTTCATTAGAAGGTTTACATAGCATTTAATAAGGCTGTACATTCATTGAAAGATATGTGTTTAAACCCTAAGAGCCTCATGTAGAGTTGAACACTGCGTCCGCCAAAAAAGCAGATGAAAACATCCCCCCCAAAAAACACAGCTTAAGAGAGTATGTTGAGCTAGACGCATTTAAGCTATTATTTTGAAGCTTACCCCCGCAAGGTTTCTTCCTCCTGACAAGTGCATATCGTCTGAGTTTCAGTCTACATAAGTCACTTTTGCTCCAACATGCCTTAACATACTCCCTCCCTCCCCCATTCAAACTCTTCACTGATAAAGGGCCACAAGTGGCCATAGGCGCAAAATCCGACTCAGTCTATATTTGGTCTCAAATGAAACTAGTGCTTTGTGTAAGTAAAAAACATATTATGCGCTGAAAATGCAGTTTGTGTCCAACTCTACATGAGCCCCTAAGTCTTTAGACATTAAAATATCCTCACAGAAATTGTATTTGTCATGTTTAGATTTACTCAATGAATGGGTTGGGAAGCTGCTAAGCTCAATACAAGAAGACCATTTGAAAACCAAGTCTTATGAGTCTTATTAGGATTCTAGAGATACTAAACTGTCATGTATATTGAATTATAGCATAAACAAAGTAAAGAGTATTATAGGGATGCTAGCTCACATGTCACTTTTTTGATCAGGGACAGTATTTAAATGCTCTATGTAGGGTGTGCATAAAAGAAACCTGACTTTGTAACGTGAAAAATCAACTTAAAGCAAAGACACAAAATAGCTCACTACCTTACTTCTTCAACCCTAACAATCAAGAGAGCAGTTCAGAGCACTTACAAGTATTCTTGTGGGTCTAGTCTTCAGAGGACTGTGTTTATCCACCCACCAGTTGGCCACTCATCCTTGTCTTGGATTGTGACTGATTCACCATATGTGTGGTCTCACACCTTAGGCTAAGGTTACATGGGCACTTTTGCCCTACAATGTGGCATACCGCAATTATTTCTGACTGTTCAGGAGGAGTTCAACATAAGTAGCCAGTGCCATTGAGGGCCAGCAGCTACTAATTTTCTGATAGTAAGCATATTATTACAATATGAAGTTGCATGCAGTGGATTGTAGATCAAAATCACCTAGTTAGGTTAGGACTAACACCGGTTCTTTGCGCATATGATTGGAAAACACCAGATCATTATTACCATCTAGAAAGTGACCATTGTGTATCCCATACTATGACAGGGAAGGCTATCACGTGTTTTAGCATCAAACAATTATGCAATTTGCTTCTAAATGTTACCTGATCCCTGTGACCTAATATGTAGCCTATATCGAGAGATTCTTTAGCACCATTTGTTTTGTACATTTTCCATGCATGGTGCCCTCTTGAAGCACTATGGTATTACAAAACTGGCACAGAAATTGTTTGAATCATGTCAAAAAATAATTACAACAAAGTTCAGCAATTTATATAACATAATATTATTTTTATTTATACAACATCAACACTGCTTTGTGCTCCTTGAGACTACATGAAATGAGTGTTCCACTTTAAATAAAAATGTACTTAATTTGTTTCCCTTATCATAATTAGCACTTTGGTGGCATCCCTGGAACCACTACCATTCACTCTATTTAGCATGATCCTGGCACCTACATTTAGCTGGGACCTCTGAATTACCACTTTGGTACTGCTTATGTCATATCCATAGCAGGGGTGATCCTACACAACAAATGTATGACTTACAATTACAGTAAATGGGCCTGAGTCATTAAGGAGAGCAAAGCAACAAAAGGAGAAACTTTGCACTTTGATGCACTGGAGGGGAGGTAAACTTAAAATATGGGGACAGATTTATAGTTGGTGTAGGGCATGTCCTAGATCAACTTTAAATTTCAGTGTAAAAATAAAGCTAGAAAAATGAGAAAATACTGTCGCACTAATTGTAGAAAGTTGAATTCCCGCAGTTCAGAATTTTTTCCAAAACATAGTTTCTTTTACTGTTTTAATTATTTTTGGTGATTTTTTTTATTTATTAATTTACATTTCTATCTGGGGTACAACCTTAAACTTATTCAGAAGAGAAAAAGAAAAGAAGTTTACTAACATAGGTGCACTATCAAATGAATAATATATTAGATCAAGGGGGGGGGTATCTTGAATTTAAAATGTAACTTTTATTGAATATATTAAAATCAAATATAAAATTAGTGAAATATAAAAGAAAGTGTGAGTGTGTAAACAAAAGTGAGTTTGAAACTGCTGTCTGCACCAAATAAGTCCCCCATATAATCTGAAGGATTTATGCTCTATAAATTAAAAAATAATGAGGGCTCATAATAAATCTGATTCAAAGATAAGTAGTCAAATCAATGTAGGCAGAGAAAGTCATTAGCAATTAACACCTTGTCTGGGTGCCTATATCCATAGATCTGAAGGCATAAATATAAAAAAACGGAAAGGAGGAAAACATGGCACATTGGGGGACTCTATGATTCAAAGAATATTATACTTTAAAACCACAATCTTTATTGATTTATTTAATAAAATAGGAGCAGGAAAAAGGATTCCCAAAATTCCTGAGCCTAACTTGTAGCGAAATATGAAAACCTGAGAAGTGAGAGTGATAATAAAGTGACAAAAAGAAGATATGTGCTTAAAATGGTAGCTCTGCCACCAGCCTCACTGTTTGTTTCTTATATATTATGTAGTCACGATCCAATAAATGATTCCTATATAGGATCCTGATTATTCATCATGTATTTCAAAATAAATCCTAGCAACCATCTATAACCTGTGTCTATGATAACTTAGAGACCTGTCCTATTTGTCTCAAATATAGCTATATAGTAGATACAACTACCTCAAGATATATATATCGTTAAATCTTCACCATGTTATTGGGTACTAAATAACTCTGGCCTATTATTCAGAACCATTGTGATAGATATGTCAGCCAGTTGAATGCCCATTAAATTCCTATTATAATTGTTGATATATTTTTTCATATAGCCCTGGCTAACTCAGCGATATGATAGCTAGCTAGCTGGCCATAATTTCCAGTTTAATTTGTGTTCCTAAGCACAGATTAATTGGTTGCTATTAAAATTACAACACAGTGAGGTAAACACTGATGCATGTTTCACTTACTCGCTTTGTCCAGCAAAGTAGTCTGTAATTAAAGAGCTGTCTTTATAGTGTAATGAGACAAAGGTGCAGGCAGCGAGAATGCCGAAGCGCGTTTCGCTAAGGTCTGCTTAGTTAGTGGTCACTGTCTGCACCTTTGTCTCATTACACTATAAAGGCAGCCCTTTAATAATGGACTACTTTTCTCCTATAGATCCACAGTTATTTTGGAGCCATTGTGTAGGTAGATAGCAAACCACTCCCCATATCTGGAACCTATCTTTCAAGCTTTATTGTTTATACCGCTAATAGACAGTTTAAGGGATTAACATTCCATCCCTGAGGGCATATTATGGGTTGTATTCAGAACGGAACATGCTTTCAGATCTATGGATATAGGCACCCAGACAAGGTGTTAATTGCTTATAACTTTCTCTGCCTACATTGATTTGGCTACTTATCTTTGAATCAGATTTATTATGAGCCCTCATTATTTTGGAATTTATAGAGCATAAATCCTTCAGATTACATGGGAGACTTATTTAAAGTCTCCCATATAGACTTTAAACTCACTTTTGTTTACACACTCACACTTTGTTTTATATTTGCTAATTTTATATTGGATTTTAATATATTCAATAAAAATTTAATTTTAAATTCAAGATACCCCCCCCCCTTGATCTAATTTATTATTGAGTTGATAGTGCACCTGCATTAGTTAACTTATTTTCTTTTTCTCTTCTCACTCTAAAAATAAAGCTATTGAGGATTTGTGTGCTACATGAAAAACAGCCAGTATTTTCCTTACATGCAAAAATAGTAAACTAATTTGCTCCCCTTGCATTGTAACATGGTTTGTCCAGGATCAAATTTACTCCTCTTTTTGCCTTGCTCTCCTAATGACTCAGGTCCAATGTATTGGATCCTCCCTACTACACACAGAGCTGAGCAGTGCCAAAGGTGAATAGCACACTAAAATCACAAGATACAATTAGTCCTGGAAGGTCACATCTAATTACTGTTCAGCTGCACAATGTACAATATACACAACATTGCAATTCTTCAGATACAGTACATTTTACCATATTAAATGTTGCCTTCACCTTCTACATTTTCTGAAGTTAAGTGAACTTCAATTCATGTAGTTATCTTTTTTTAGCCCTCCCACGTAACAGATTTCAACATATTTCATGCATCTGTTGTGCGTAGAGTTTGGGTATCATCCACATCCAATCTCTCTCTTTGACTTTGCATTTATATGACTTAATGTGTGGTAGTGATATATTTTCTATTTTGCTGTCAGTCATCTGTTGCAGTAGCAATCTAGCAATATGTGCAAAACATATGCCATGGTACTAAAGTTTGCTTTGATTTTGAATTAAACTGATTTTTTGGAAGGTATAATTCAGTTAAATGTAGTGTGAGATGATATCATTATATTTGTCATTATTTGTTTAGGGGTTTATTTGAGTCATTTATATGTGTTGTGCAAAACAATGAAATATTTATTCATACTTTACAAATGTATGCCATTTATATTTTTATTCATAAATGTGACTTTTAGTGTGTTTTTGGTAATGTAATATATTCCATGGTAAAACACATTTAAATTTAGTGATACCAAATAGTAGCCTGGTTTACTGGCTACATCTGAAGAATGCAAAACATGTTTCCCCCCATACCTCTCCACCTTTGGATATAAGAATGAATAGGATAGTATTTACTAACAATACTAATAAACATTTGCCTGTTTAAGATGAAATACCACACACTACATAGCTGCCTGACAGCCGCTTATCTCTCCATTATGTGCTATGCATAATACCACATTGATGTACATTGTAGCCCATTGTTATATCACAATATAGCCTATATCGGTAAACCAGGAAAAATAAGCAGGTGTCAAACGGCCAGTTTAGCAGACAATTTCTCTTTTCCAATTAACACAAACAGTGCTGGATCATTAAAAGTTTGTGAGCATTGTTAGATACATAACTATTATATCAATTATTATCTCCAAAGTGGGAGCAAGATTCATGACATTTAGTGGAGAAGCTCTTTGTGATATTGAAGAATGATGCAGACATAGTTACAGAAGACTAAAAAAAAACCTGTAAATCATATCCACTAGGAGAGCTTCAAAAATCATTGTGCAAATGTTTTTCCTTGGCTTCATTTTATGATCCCACTCAAATCTGAAGAAGGAAATATTGAGTCATCCACAATATTTAGCGATACCACTTAAATGTGTTAAGATAGATAAAGCATAGTTTAAAACCCCAGGAAGCTGCAAACCTAAATTCATGCCTGTTTTACTTTACCATTTCTTTATGGGTTGAAAAAAAGTCTGGATTTCAGAAGCTCATTAAGACAAAACTATAGTACAGCAAGACTAAGTTATTCCTGTACAGGGAAGTGCATCTGATGGTATTTTTTTAGAAAAATGGTTATATACTGGATCAACACTTCACAGCACAAATATGGTTTTAGCCAAAAATAGTGGCCATGACAAAAAGTATATCTAGACATTATGATACACATGCAGAATACATTTTTAGGCAAAAGTCCCAAAAAAGTTGCCAATAATAATACAATTAAGATTACTTTTAAGATTACTTTTTCTTATCTGCCATACATCACCAATGCAGATTATGGTCTCCTGAAATATGTGTCCTCCTTGTGGGGTGACTAATTGCATCAACCCCTGTAAAGTAGGGCCATCCATATGAACGAAATTCCAGAAGTCATCAGGATTATTCTCCCATATCTCCTGTATCAGTGGCATATGTGGAAAGGTGAAAAGGACTCTCTCCTCAACAACCAGTCCTTGGTCCAACAGCTATGATTGTCGCTTCTCTTTTCTCTCCTGGTTATTGTTTGCAGCATTGTCGCCATGGTGACAAAGCAAACACGCATGCAATTTGTTTTTCTGTAGTTTCCTTTTCCTGGATGCTTGTGTGTGTTTGTGTGCAGTGAGGTTCAGCTGATTATTTAAACTATGTTTACATCTTGCAGCAACAGAGGCATAAATCTGAAGAGTGTGTACGGAGGCACAATCTTTTCAGCAGATGGTTATGAAAGATGAAGATCACAGATCTTAAGATAAATCGCATAGGTATGTATGCATGAATCGGAACGCTCATCACAACTTACAATCGTTGGGGAAATAATTGCAGAGATTGCATCTGAAGTAAGATTGCATAGGTGTGTACCCAGCTTTAGATGTGAGAGCTAGTTACTCTCAGCAGTATTTCTATATTCTCCCAAAGATCCTGAATCATCCTGCAGTCTCAATGACATATTTCACTGAAATCTAAATTTTTAAATGATATTTCCACTATAATAATATTGCTAATCAGAAATGTAATTAAATATGTACAACAATATTATGTTTGTGGACATGTGTTTGCAATATAAAATGAATCACATGTCTAATGACCCCAGCCAATAAACCGAAGCTCATTATAGTTCATTATTAGCTAGAATAGAAATGGCACAGTAAGTAATGGGCAAAAAACCTTAAGGGGGCAAAACATTTAATATGTAAGAATAACAAAAGGTAAAATAGTAATGCTAAAGACAGAGTGAGGAAGTCTTGTGGATGGAGATAAAAGTATAGCAAATCATCTAAACAAACACTCTCTTCCGTATTTACAGAAGAAGGTAAACTACACAATATGGACAAAAGTATTCAGACTCTTGACCATTACACCAACAGGGACTGTAATGACATTGTTTTCAAGTACATATACTTTAATATGTAGTCTGTTCGCCTTCCACTCTTCTTGGAAGGCTTTCCACAAGATGTTGGAGTGTTTCTGTGGGAATTTGTGGCCATTCATTCTATAGAGCATTTATGAGGTCAGGCACTGATGTTGGACTAGAAGGCCTGGCTTGCAATCTCCGTTACAGTTCATCCCAAAGGTGTTCGATGGAGTTGAGGTCAGGACTCTGTACAGGCCAGTCAAGTTCTTCCACAACAAAATGATGAAATCATATTTGCAGAACTTGCTTTGTGCACTGGGGCACAGTCATGTTATAAAAAAAAGGGCCTTCCCCAAACTGTTGTCACAAATTTGGAAGAATAGCATTGCCAAACAGAAGCGTGATTTGTCACTCCACAGAACACGTTTCCACTACTTCACAGTCCAGTGTCGGCGTGCTTTACACCAATCATTCCGATGCTTGGCATTGGTCTTGGTGATGCGAGGCTTGCATGCAGCTGCTTGTCTATGGAACCCAGTCCATTAAGCTCCTGCTGCACAGTTTTTGTGCGTATATGATTGCCAGTGGAAGTTTAAAACTCTTTACCTTATGGAATCAGCAGAGTTTTGGCGACTTCTGCGCACCATGCGCCTTAGCAGTCATTGAACCCGCTTTGTGATTTTATGTGGTCTTCCACTTCATGTCTGAGTTGCTGTTGTTCCTAAATGCTTCCCCTTTCTAATAAAATCACTTACAGTTGACCGTGGGATAAAATTTCACAAACCATCTTATTGCAAAAGGGGCATCCTATCACAGTACCACGCTTGAAGTTACTGGGCTCTTTAGAATGACCCATTTTGTATCACAAATGTTTTCACATGGAGACTGCATGGCTAAGAGCTTGATTTTATACACCTCTTGTAATGGGTCTGATTGAAACACCTCAATTCAATAATTAACAGTCGTGGCCAAATACTTTTGTCCATGTAGTGTATATCAGTCAATTCTTGATGCAACGAAAGAAGACACAAGTCTAGATTGGAGGGTCCTGAGAGAGCTCTCAAAACTAAAAGTAGACAAGTAATCGGACCAGATGGGATACATCCTACTAAAAGAGTTTCAAACTGTGCTGGTTACATCATTCACTGAATTATTCAACCAATCGCTGCTAACAGGAGCAGTCCAAGAGGATTGGAAAAGACAAGTATAGTTATTCTTTATAAAAGTGGCAACTACAGACCAGTGAGCCAATAATAAAATATTAGATCAGGGTGAGCTAATAGATCAAGGAGGAGCTTAAGTGGAGCTTGTCTGGATTTTAGTAAGTCCCATGACACTGTCTATCATCGAAGTCTAATAAATAAAATGTCTCTCATGAAAGACTAACAAATATATATAAATGTTTGGGATTGGAACACATTTCCGTCTTACACCTATAGTAACATTTACTTCCCTTCCACCTGTAACAGCACACCCCCCTATGTGGCAAAATTCCCTCCGTAAAAACACATCTCCTTTTTAGCAACATTTCCGCCTCCTCATCTGTAATAACACATCCCACTTCTCCCTCTTTAGCAATACATTCCCCTGCACATTATTTGCCTTTCCTGCCAGGCGACGGTGAGACTTAGTGTCACTAGTCACACTAAACTCAAGTAGCACATTCTGGCAGTGAATCAGAGTGCAGCTCATTCATTCTGATTCGCTGAAATACCCACCTCACTGATGAATGCCCTGTTTTTACAGCCACTGCAAGGCTGGACCCCCACAGTAACCTTGAGACCCAGTGCAATGTGGGACAGATACAGGTGGACCCAGGACAGTAGTATATCTGTCCTGGTTTTCCATGTCTCTCTGAATCTGTCCTGCTTCCTGCAAGGTGCAGAAAACAGCCTTGATGGCTGCATGTTGTACTAGGTAGTGATCTAGGTAGATTATAAAAATGGTCAAGAGTGTGACAACTATAGTTATATATAATATAAAATATAATATAATAATATATATAAGTAATATAAAATAATGCAAAATCATGCACTTGGTTCCCAAAAAAAATGACTGTATATACTACTAATGAAACATAAATTACAACTAAGGAGCAAGGAGGAACTATCTCAAATGATTTAAAATTAATCACTAAAATGAGGATGACAAGTTGGATGTAATGTTGCATAAGGAGAGGAATTAGTGGCAGAAAGAGAGAAGTGGTAATGCCACTATATAGGCTATCGGTTAGACCACACATAAAATATTCATGCATTTTTACAACCAGTAGTGGCTAACCAGAAGAGCTATCTAATGGACACTACACAAGTACTCAATGTCTTGGACAGTATACAATGAAAATACAACTATATCATCAACATCATCATCATCATCATCAAAATTTATTTATATAGCGCCAGCAAATTCCGTAGCGCTTTACAATTGGGAACTACGTCACATCACTGTACACTGTGATCCAGCATGATCAGGGTTGCTCCCACATTACCAGCTTATTAAGCACGGAATCACAACTTGAATAAGATAAATCCACTTTTTAGTGGAAGTCATCAGATTTATTTTGGACGACAATTATTTTTGGTTCGAGAAGGTGCGCTACAGACAGGTTTGCGGGACTGCTATGGGAACGAAAGTGGCACACTGGGAGAACCTTAGAATCTGGAATGATAATCCTCATGCAGGCGACATCATACTGTGGTGTCGCTATATAGATGATGTGATCATGATTTGGGAAGGAGAAATGGACACCCTTCTATCCTTTGTAGATTACATTAATGTTTATGATCTCATTCTCAAGTTCACTACCTCCATTAGCAAAGAGAGGATTGAGTTTTTGGACCTGGAAATAATTTTTCAAGACGGTAGTCTCCACACTAAGACCTTTATGAAGGAAGTGGATTGCAGTAATCACATTCTAGCGACTAGCAATCATCACCCCCAGTGGCTTAAGAGTATACCGCAGGGTCAATTTAAGAGACTACGAAGAAACTGCAGAGACATTAAGGATTTTGAAGAACAGGCAGCTAATCTTATTGCTAACTTTGAGGAGAAAGATTACAATCCCTCAACAGTTAAGGAAGCTATCAAAACAGCGAGGGAAAAAGATAGGAACCTGCTACTCAAAAACTAAAGGAAAGATTCCCCAGAATACATAGAAATAGGCTGATGTAAGATTCATTACAAAATACAGTGTTCACGCCAAAAAAATCAGTAATATTATCTCTAAATATTGGCCAATGCTTTTAAAAGGTCTCATTCCAACCAGACCTAAAATCACTTTTAAAAGGTCACGCAACCTCCAGACTGATTTAGTGAGAAGTATCATAGCCATTGAAACAACAATAACATAGGAGGTTTCTATTTCTGCAACAAATGTTTCACGTGTAGGAATACACATGTACATACTACTAAACCCGTTGTGGAATTTGAATCTTACCACAACGGCAAAAAATTTAGGATTAAGGACAAGATCATGTGTGAAACTACTGGTGTCATTTATCTTCTACAATGTCCTTGTAACAAGCAGTACATAGGGAGAACAACCAGGAGCTTTAAAGTCAGACTTGCTGAACACTGTAGGAACATTAAGAACAAAGTGGAGAACCACAGAATGTCAGCACATTTTATCCAACATCATAACAGTGACTATACATCACTGAAGTTACTGGGTATTATAAAGGTAAAACACAATTGAATCAAGCAAAGATCTCAAGGGAAGAGGCAAGATGGATATATGATTTAGGATCCCTGTCACTAAATGGTCTAAATTTAGACTTTGACCTAGGGAGCTTCCTTGAAAATTGATTCCATTTTTACCATCCAGGCCTACCACCTATATCCTACCATCACAGGGCACCTCCTTAGATCCATCCACATCCATACTTCTGCTATACACGCATTCCCCTTCATCCTTACTAGTATTATGCTTAAAGATACATTCTATTTACCTTCTTGTATATTACTTACCATTATAGAGCTTACAATCAGTGGGTTCATAGTGTCTTTATCACCATTTATCCTTATTGTTTTTATAGCTGCGAAATGGTATCCAAATTTGTCGCTTGTAAATGGAGTATATACTAATATTGCAATACTCTGTGTGAGAAATGTCAAAACTTGAGTTTTTGTGTATTAGATATGCCCATGTGTTTGTGTGCATGGTTATTACTGAGCAATACAGTTATTAATTGCAACGGCACCTATCGGATTGCAGTACAGACTTACATTCCCTCTTTCTAACAAGCAACCAATCAGGGACAGGAAAGAGGGATATTTAAATAGAGAATGCTGACCGAGCATTCATACTCTATTATGCCTGAGGAAGCCACTATTCGTTGAGGTGAAAAGCATATGCGATCAGTAGTATTCGCCTAATAAGGGTTTAGTTTGTCTATAAGAGATTATTATCCTTTGGCAAAATAACTACTTAGAATCATTGATTTTATCTGTATGTTAGGCCTAAAAACTGAGAAAGCCTGTGACGCGTATTGACGCCAATGTGCGTTTCGCTAAACTTAGCTTTGTCAAAGCAGTTTTTAGGCCTAACATACAGATAAAATCAGTGATTCTAAGTAGTTATTTTGCCAAGGGATAATAATCTATTATAGACAAATTAAACCCTTATTAGGCGAATACTACTGATCGCATACTTTCTGACACTGTTAAGGAGGATTAATACCTAGCAACAAAGTTATCCAGGCTACTTATCTGGGTTGAGGGTCATTATATCCAGTGTTATACTTCCTTTACTGGCAAACATTTGTATGCGTAGGCATAAACAGATTCACTGGTGAACCAACAATATTGCTACCCTGTTATGTAGAGAAAATAAAAAAATTACTATTATATTATATGCTACTTGGATCAGGGTAGTTAATATCTCCCGGTTACATATACCGGCGGGATCTAATCATTACATTTTGACGACATTTGATCCGTAAATTTTGGTTTTTCAGTGACAAAATTAGTTGACAGTTATATTTACTGATTTCCACAAGAGCTTACGGCACGTCTAGCAGTATTTATCTGCTAGTTTTAACAGTTATTTTTAGATTTTTCATAATATATTCAAGTTTTAACAATTCGCTAATGTTGTTCAAGATATATAGACTATTCTCATTTTAATGCATATCAATAACATATATATTATATTTTATTTTGGTACTTGAGTGCCTTAAGTACACACCTCTTCCCTTCCCCCCATACTTACTTTTTTAATTAGGCAACAGACAGAGACGTCTAACACTGGTCCTTAGGATATATTGCGTGTGCATCCACTCACATTGGGACAGTCCGTCCACAGTGTTCTCTCCCTTTCAATTCAGAGGACTGCACGGAACACCACGGGGAGACCCTGAGATATGACAATACCTCAATACTGCCAACTGTAAGTTTTCTTTTGAGATTGGAAATTTCACTGTTGGAACTGCACAGGCTGTTATTGGGACTTATTCTAGACATCTCCATTAGATGTCATTTTCAGGAATATCCCGCATTTATATGCATCATCATACTACAAGTGAGAGTTTGGACTCTATGTTATATGATTTTCCATTCCATACCACACTGTATTTTTATGTTTATTTTTACTGACATATATATATATATATATATATATATATATATATATATATACTTATTGACATCTGTATATGATATGTTGTCAGACTCTGGCCAGAGCAATTTCAGCTTATTGTTGTATACATTATAAAGGGTTGTAATCATTACAACATTTGAGACTATTTCGTTTACCATCCAGTGGTATAGCGCCAGGGAATTGCATCTATGTATTGCATTTTCTGAATGGTAGGGAAACCATCAAATCCCTATAGGCAGCACCCCATTGTTTTTCATCTGATGAGGAGTTAGACAGCGCTTGGTTACTATTAGTATTCATAAAATATTCATGTTCAACTCTCTAGACCATATCTCCAGAAGAAAATAAATACATTAGAATTTGTGTAAAGAAGATCTATTAAAAACTGTGCCTGGTCTACATCATAACAGTTACCAGGAAAGGCTAAAGGCCCTCAATATGTATAGCTTGGAGCAGAAAACTTTCAAACATATCAAGGGTTTTAAGAAGGTACAGGAAGGATGGCATACAGTGGAAGAGAAGTATTAGAACAAGAGGACTTGCACTAATACTAGATGGTAGCAGGTTTAGGGGAATATCTGGGGAAGAATTAATATACTTAAAGGGCAGTAGATAGATGTAAATGCCTTCCAACAGACGTAGAGGCTAATACAGCTGGAGATAAGACATAAGGCTATTCTAAATCTCAAAAAAATAAATAAAGATCATAAGGGGTTTGAGTTTTTTTAGGAACAAAATGGGCATACAAGATAGGCCATGCAGCTGTCATCTGCCATCAAATTTATTTTCCATATTTCTATGTAAGACTGGGACCATTGGATAAGCCGATTGTTGATACACATTTTATACAACTCTACTGATTGTGAAATATTCTACCTAAAGCACATATCTGCTAAAGTTTTAAGTTTAAGGTTCAAAGTTTAATAGTAGTGTTTGAAGAGGCTGCAACAGAAAGCATGTTTTGTGTAACATTTGCTTACACTGGTCACAAGGCCAACATTCTCTGAGTTGATAAAGGGAGGAACAGCTTTTAAGGCTTTATTCAAAGTTTAGGTTCATTATTGTTAATTTCAGGGAACTCTGAGACAGATTGCAGAGGATCATGTGAAACTCGCCACAAAACACTTTAGTAGACATTTATATTTGACAAAGCATTTTGAGCACAAACTGAGGCAAAACTATAACAGAAAAAGGTCGCCACCAAAGTATTTTCTTCATGTAAAGCCTATGTCGGATATAGATCAATTGGATTATTTTTTCAATAGGGCTTACCTCTCTTTCAAGTATTGATGAAAAGGAAAACTAACAGGTACTGTATGATGTTTGATAAGTGCTTGAAAAAAAAGATTTATAGCCTACAGGGACATCACATCTATATTTGGCATCTATGTTATAAAAGATCCAAAAGCCTTGATATTCTTTACTTTCTATTTCACATTCTCTGTACATGACAATGAAATGTTCTTGATGGAGATACTGTATATTGTCATTGCATGAACATCTCATTTGTGAGAGTGTTTAGAGTATTCCACCTGGACAATTAATTAAAAAAGAGAGAGGTCTTCAGGACAAAGCATTTAACACCAACAGAAAATCTCGCAATGCAGCAAGTAAAGCAGAATGAGCTGATACTTGAACTCTCATAAAGTAAACCTAATGTTACACAGCATTTTATTCACTTCATTTCTCTTCCATTATAATCTATGTAGGACATGGATTCCTCTCATGCAATTTACAGCTCCACATGAAAATGCTGTACATTTAACATAGACAATAATAGGTAGGCAAATACTTTTTAGCCTTGTGTGACATTACCCTTATATTTATTGAAAAATAAAAAGCATTGTAACTTTACATGGGAATCTGATTTTAAGTGTCATATTTAAGAACATTTAGCGCAATATATTGTTAATTGTGTATTTATGCAATATGTTGACTGCTCCTTAATTACAGCTGTTGCCCACATTAACATTGCTGGGATTTCAAATACAAACCAGCTAAAGTTGGCAACTCGCTAAAGAGATTTGTAGCAAAAATCCCAAGTAGCAGCAACAATTCCCCCTACCCAGGCGCCATTCATCAGAGCTTCAGGGACGGCTATGTGCATTGTTTTTCTTGGATTTTCTTGGTTTGTATGTGTGACCCTGCAGACCTATCAAAGTCTTATTATCCAGCACCACAACCCCCACACCACACATTTACAAGTGTTGGTCAGAAATATCTGCCAGGCTATCTGGATGTGCAGATTTAACAATTAGCTTTAGTCACTGAATGAAGTTGGTTGAAATTCAATTCTAATTGATAAATTTTCTCGTAAAGGAAACAGAAAATAGGTCCACACTAGGTAAGGACTGTCCTCAATTAACATGTAAGGCATCAAATTGCTACCTAATCTCAATTAGAGAAGGTGCTTTTCCAACTTAATATATAACTTCTTATACTGCAAGACTAGAGCTGGGTAGGAGAAGCCTCTCCAGTCCATTAAATAGTATAAAACACGATTTTACTAGTATTAAAACTAGTACTAGTATTAAAAATTATATATAGACGCCTTTCATTTCTTCGGCCTATGACTGCAAAATATTTAAAATAGAGATGAAATAAGAGTAAAGAAAACAAAGTGCTCAATTAAAATAGGTTCAGACACTTAGGTGGGGCTGAGAAATGTTGTCTGACCAACTGAGGTCTATTTTTATTGTTTTATTTTTGTCTTATTTTTAAATTATAATTTTACACCTTCCTTTTGTAGTACAGAAAATTCAGATTCACATTAATTGTGTGTATAGGTATGTAAGTTATTATAATGGTGTTATTTCTCAATAAAGTTACATTTAATATAAAATCTTTAGACTCTGCAGCTATAATAAGGGAATCCTTATTAAGTGCTTGAGATTTCTTCTAGGGTGGAGATATTAAAGAAATGAGGGAGAAGGAAAATCCACACGCCAAATAAAATACAAAAGCTTTGTTAATAATAAAAAGAGAGGTTTGTGTACAGGCGCGGGCTGGGAGAGGGATGTCCGGGGGACACACAGGCGGCCGCATCATATGACAGGGGATGCGGCCGCGTCCGCAGCCGCATCCCCTGTCATGTGATGCGGTCGCCTGTGCGCTGACACGGCCACATCTGATGTCATCAGATGCGGCCACGGGGGGAAAACTATGTTTTTAGCATCCGGGGGGCGGCCGTCCGGCCTACCCCCCGGCCCTAATAGCCGTCTGACCCAGCCCCTGTTTGTGTACCTGTACAACATACATACATAAATGTTTTCTACCTTCAATTGTTTTCATATGTATATTGATGTATATATGCTCAATTAAAAATATTCTATTTATCCTATACACTTCCGTAAAATAACAATGTACAACATTTTATCTACTAAAATAAAATATAGAAAGCTAAACATTCTCACAGCCTTAATTCATTTATGACACTGTTTCAATAATGATGCTCAAAATGTTAAATAAGTATTAAATATCTTACAGAAGATTTTGAATATCATTACTGTATAACTTGTGGTATAAGGTATATGTCACTCTCAGTTACAAAAAAACATGCTCTGCCCACTCCTAACTGAGTCCTCTCTATTGTGCCATTTCTTCCTTTCTCCACTTTGCAGGGCAGAAAATAATAATAGGTTCAGGACTTCTTGCTTCTGTTTGATTGTCCACCAGCAGAGACACACCTCTCAAATTGCATACTGCCATACTACAGTATAAGTGGAAACCACAAAACTTTATATGGAAGCACTGAGACAAATAGTTTTCTTCTATACAGAGCAGTTTATATTCCAGTTCTAGGCATGCGCAGTGCGATTTTTTGTAAAATACGCCATATATTTACATGGCTTAATGAATCAGGCCCATTGGGTTCATACCAGCTGGACAGGAATGGATTAAATCTTCTTCATCCTATGTAAAACATAAAACATAAGTGTAGTCTGTTCCGTTCATTTTTTTTTTCTGTTTTTTAATCCTACATCTTCTTTCTTCCAGACAGTGCGGGAAAATCATGAAAGCTACTGCTTAGCTAAGTTTTATTTTGAAGAAGACCGTTATAGGCAAATACCACCTAACAAATACTTTAAACCAGTGATAAGCAGCAGATGGTCCAAGGCACAAATGCAGCACACCTAGATAAAGATAAAGATAAAGAGTATTAATCTGTGCAACTATTGTTCTGATAAAGGAGCAATCAGTTATTTACAGAAACTGCTTAATTTCAGCCATTTTGTAAACATAATTAACTACTGTTTCTACTTCATCTTAATGTCAAGTAAAAGACTGACATATTGTGGGGAACTTGATCACCACTGTGTGGGAGAGTATTGTACACTGGTGATGCAGAACTATTAAAAGCACCAGAAACAAGATTTACACATTGCTATTATCCTCAGGGATTTCTCCAGGCTATCTTTTTATTGAAGTGATTGTTTACCTGTTATTTGAAGTGTCTATTTAATTATCCAGCAAACTATTTAGGGAATTGTCTATGCTAAATTCATTGTTTAACCAGTGTTTATATGTATTATTTCCAAGTTCCCTTTTTACCACCTTAACCAACTTGATCCGGAAATAAAATATTTAAGGTTCTGCTGTAGGTTATTGAGTTGTGAGCGAGCTAGTCCCAGTACCATTGACCCTCTGTCACCCATATTCATTCTCATACCAATCGAATCTTAATTGCAAGAAAGGAGGAAGAACAGCATTGAAGAAAAATAAATTAGTCCTGGGATTGCAGTCACTCCATTCCTCCAGGATGTTACAAGAGCATCACTCACTGCCCCAGCTGTTCTTAAATAAGTGAGTGGGTAGGTTGAGATGCTTTAGGGCAAATGGGAGGTAGGAGAAATATTATGGGGTAAAAGTGGATTCTAAAGGGCATGTGACGGTGTTTTGGGTTAGTGAGCAGTGTAAGGTGTTTTGCAGAGATTTGATTGCCTGGTGCTGTCTCTTTCTTTGACTAATGTATTGTTTCAATTTATTACTGAGTTTAAGAGTAATATGTAGTCATTTTAAGGCAAGAGAGTTGCACATGTGGCCATTAAATTGTATCAGTTGTCCATCACTGCTTTAGACTGTCACTTGATACCCTACCCATCTGATCATTCTGCCTTCCCTATAAACTTTTCTAGATTTATACTTAGTCTTCATTATTTATCTGTGAACCTGGCTTTTTAATTTATCTTTTATTTACTGTCCTGTAGATTCTCCCTATTGATCCTTTCATTTACAATCTAGTCTCACCTATGACTGCTATTACTCTAAACAACCCCCAAAATGAAAAAGTTATATGGTATGATTCATAAAGGAGCGCATCTACCGATTCTGTGCATATTATTTGTGCGTTACTCTGCGCATGGCGAAACTGGCTCATACGCACGTGATTGCAACAACGTCCAATTCAACTTTGAGCTCAAATGACACGTACTACTAAAATCGCGGCCATCAGACTTGAAATCTCCTCCTCCACCCACTCTCCCGCCACCCCCCCTCTCGCCCTTCCTCCCCCCTCCACTCTCCCCCCTCTCCCCCAGCCACCAACTCCTTCTCTCCTTCCGCCCCACCTCGGGTGAGGAAGTCCACTCTCTCATTTCTTCTTTCCCCCCTTCTACCTGCCCCCAGGACCCCATCCCTTCTCACCTTCTTCGCTCCCTTTCCGTCTCCACCTGCTCCCACCTCGCTCACCTCTTTAATCTGTCCTTCTCCACCGGCATCTTCCCCTCCGCCTTTAAACATGCTCTCGTCTCACCCATTCTCAAGAAACCCAACCTTGACCCCACCCCACTCTCTAATTACCGCCCCATTTCCCTTATCCCATTTGCCTCCAAAATACTCGAGAGACTTGTCTGCAACCGTCTCTCCACCTACCTCTCTGAACACTCCCTCCTTGACCCTCTCCAATCAGGCTTCCGCCCCCTCCATTCCACTGAAAGTGCCCTGGCTCAAGTTACGAACGATCTCCTCTCGGCTAAAGCCCTGGGCCACTACTCCCTTCTGATTCTCCTGCCTCTCCGGTACCGTCCTCTCCTGGTTCACCTCTTACCTTGCCGACCGTTCCTTCTCTGTTTCCACCTCTGATTCTCTCTCCCCATCTTCCTCCCTTCCAGTCGGGGTCCCTCAGGGCTCTGTCGTTGGACCCTTACTATTCTCACTATACACCTCTTCTCTAGGTGCACTCATCAGCTCCTTCGGCCTCAAGTACCACCTTTATGCTGATGACACTCAACTCTACCTTTCCTCTCCTGATCTCTCTCCCTCCCTTCTCTCCAGGGTATCCGCATGCCTCTCTGCCCTCTCCTCCTGGATGTCCTCTAGATTTCTTAAACTCAATCTTGCTAAAACTGAACTCATTGTCTTTCCTCCCTCTCGTACCTCCTTCCCCTCTGACCTCTCTATCAATGTTGACAACTCATCTATCTCCCCTGTTCCCCAACTCCATTATCTAGGTGTCATCCTCGACTCCTCTCTCTCCTTTGCCCCTCACATTCACTCTCTCGCCAAATCCTGCCGTTTCCAGCTTCGCAACATTGCCCGCATTCGGCCCTTCCTCTCCCAGGATGCCACCAAATCTCTCGTCCACTCTCTGATCATCTCCCGCTTGGACTACTGCAACCTTCTCCTTATCGGCCTCCCCCTCTCTAATCTCGCTCCCCTTAGATCTGTACTTAACGCCGCTGCTAGGCTTATTTTCCTCTCTCGCCGTTCCATCTCTGTCTCCCCACTCTACCAAGCCCTTCACTGGCTCCCCTTCCCCTACAGAATTCTTTTTCAAGCTCCTCACTCTGACTTACAAGGCCCTCGCCAACTCCATTGCTCCCTACATCTCTAACCTTATCTCTATTCACACTCCCTCCCGCCCACTGCGATCGTCCAATGATCGTCGCCTCTCTTCCCCTCTGATTACCTCCTCTCACGCACGTATCCAAGACTTCTCCCGCGCCGCTCCCCTCCATTGGAACAAGCTCCCCAGCTCCATCAGAACTTCCCCTAATCTGTTCTCTTTCAAACGAATATTAAAAACCCACCTTTTCCTTAAAGCCTTCCAGTCTCATGCGTAAACTCCCACCGGTCGGCTACCTCTCTTTCTCATCCCTTCTTCCCTTCTCCCCCTTCCTCGACTCCGTCTCCGTTTCTCCCATCTCTCCGTCTCATCCATGTGTCTGTCTGTCTTCCCCTCCCTTTAGATTGTTCGCTCCTTTGAGCAGGGCTCTCCTACCTCCTGTTTCCATCACTTTTAACTGCGCTCTCCAGCTACTCTGCTCACCTCCTCTCGGTCCCTCTGCCCTCTGTCTCCTTTCGCTTCTCTCCGCTCCCCTCAGTGACTCTCAACCTGTCATCTGTGCCCACCCTCTTGGGCCATAGTTACCTGCCTATACTCACTTTTTCCCTCCCTCCCTCTCTTTCATGCTGTGCCTGAGCCCCCAGAGTTATAGTGCTTACTGTTACTTGTACTGTGCTGTTTCACCTTGTACTGTGCCATTGTTTGTCCTTGTACGGCGCTACGGATACTTTGTGGCACCCTATAAATAAAAATTAATAATAATAATAATACTACAGCCTACAATTTCTTTGAAGGAATGAGGTGTGGAAGGGTCAGATACACATACTCAATGTAGAGTAAACGCATTCCCCTGCACATAGGTCCGATTCAGACTCTGGCGTACGCAGGAATACGCTGACTTTCGGATGGAAAGCCTGCGTTGCTCAGGGTCTAGTCTAACTGACAGCTGATAGTCACAGCTTCACACCCATGTCATCTAATGGAAGGTTGTACTATTCTCCTGTATATACCTGCATACACTAATCTCATTATTCACCACTATATACCCATGAAGACCATTGGAGAGAGTTTGAGAGATTTGTGATTTGTATATATATATATATATATCTTACACACACTACTTTATTGTTCTTAAGAGGTATGTTTTTTCTTATATTTGTCATGCACTGCGAATGGTTTAAATTGTAATTGTTATAAAGTGTGTGTTCATACATGTATACATAGTAATGTGCCACATTACCAATGTTTTCAAATATTATGTGCCTGTTGTATAGTTTATCACCAGCTTGCATACATTTGCATTTCAGTTTTAAAGCCTCACCTATGCATTCTGTTATATATGTCTATGTAGTAACATACCTATTTCTTTTCTTTTTTATGAATATCATTAAAATGTTTTGTTTGTTATATAAGTCATTCTCCCTGGGCCAGCAACTGGTCCACTGTTGCTGGCCCAGGGAGAGTGTCTTGAGGACTCATGTCAGCCTCCTTTGGATGTCTGATGCTGAGTTGGTCCGTCACTATCGACTCTCAACTCATGTCATCATGGACACCCTGTGCATTGAGCAGAGTGACCCGAGCCAATGCGCAACATACCAACAACAATATCGCAGTTGATCAAACTGTTGGCGCTATTGCACCTCTGTAGGACTGGTTTGTTTACAACCACAGTGCTTATTACCACAGGAATGTCCCAAACCACCTTCAGTAGGGTGCTGAATGTTGTGTTTACAGCATTCCTGTTGTGCATCCAGCAATTTATACATCTGCCACCCAATGAGGAGTCCCTTCTGCCCTTAAAGAGGCAGTTTGCCACTGCAAACGGCTTTCCGCACATTATAGGGAAAGAAGATGGCACACATGTAGAACTGGTCCCATCAGGTGACAAATCTTCTATTTATTTGAATAGGAGGCATTTCCACTCGATCAATGTCCAGGCTATATATGATGCCTCTCTCCAAATTTGAGACCTGGGGGTAAATGTATTAAGTGATGATTTTTTCAACTCGACGCTATGCAAACTTAAAGCAGCAATAGCTTTAAAGGCATTAGAGGCAGGTAAATAGTTGACTTATTTACAAGATGGCAGCCTAACTTCAAATAACCAGGTGGTAAGTACGGTATTGCAAAAAATCTGAAAAGGAGAAAGAGTGAAGAGAGGGGCACATGATAGTACTGTATTAAAATTAGAGCCAATAATAAATATTCACTGTACCCGGAGTAGGTGAAATATAGGCACATCAACATGTAAACACTCTTGTCACCCCAACACCAGCAATGCTGAATCTTGAAATCTCCAATATACAGGTACCAACACAGGGAAAATAGAAAACAGAAAAAACCCAGAGATAGTGTAGCCATTTGTGGCAATTGAGATAAAGTAAGCCTGATAGTTTATGTGCGTACCAGATCGAAGAGATATTGAGGCTTATCTGTATAATCCTGCACAGTATTAGTATTTAACCCTGCATGGTACTGGTAGTCATAATGGCTCTGTATAATTCCAATTAGGTATTCTAAATTGCACCAAACAGAGCATAAGGACTACATAGTGTAGTAAATAAAATATAATGTGTATTAAATAATCATTAAAATATTATGCACTCACAAACAAAGGAGTCCTGGAATGCCTGTAGAAATTTTCTGCACAATTCAGTCATGAAATAGTCCCAAATAGTCCCAAGATCATTGTTGGCCAGTTTGGATACAGTTTCCAGCAAGCTTCTGTCCTCAACGCGTTTCATCTTTATTTGTTTTTGTCAGTATAGAGAACATTTTCACTCATAACCTTTATTCAGGCTTTAAGGGAAGAGGGTATTTAACTTCCTACCTTATCTTCCTACCTTATCTTCTGCCTCTTCCACTTCATCCCCCTTCCCTTATCCTTATCCTCCGTTTTTCCTTCTCTCCCTCCCTCCCCCATGTCTCTCTGTCTGTTTACCCCACCCCTTAGATTGTACGCTCCTTTGGGCAGGGTCATCTCTCCTCCTGTCTTCACCACTTTTAACTCTGCTCTCCAGCTACCTAGCCCTCCTCCTCGAGGACCCTCTTCCCCCTGTCCCCTCTCGCTTCCTCCTCTCCCCTCTGGGGGTTTCCCTTTCATCCGTGCCCTCCCTCTTGGGCTCCGCCGTATGCAGGACCTTCCCCTCTCCCCTCCCCCGCCCCTCTAGCTGTGCTTTGAGCTCACTGAGTTACCATGCTTATTGTTTACTGTACTGTGCTGTCTCACCTCGTATTGAAATTTCGTATGTCCCTGTACGGCGCTACGGACACCTAGTGGCGCCCTATAAATAAAAATTAATAATAATAATAATAATTTAGTTGGTGCATCTTAAACACCTCTCTTTGTGCTAATTTTTTCTGAAGATCCCACCCCTCTTGTCCCAATTTAATGTGCTCTGTTGCACTAAAAGTTATATATCAAGGGACTGCATTTCAGGAGGTATATTACTCATGCTGTTAGACAATTTATACGATGTTTGATTTCAAATTTTTTACTATTATCAAAGTTTTAAAAAAAACAAGTTTTGGGGGGATTTACATAATTATATACATTACAGTGATTGCATGTAATGAACCCTTTATATTCCATAAAGCTGCCCATTGTTTTAGTAATTTCCTTGATCATGCTTGGAACTAGGATATCTTTCAGGTTTTTATTTTTCCTGAACACAATTTCAGGTTTCTCTGGTATAATGTTCAATAGGATTAGATCAGGTATCAAAATGTCCCAATGTTGAATAATGGTGGACCTGATCCTATCTTCACAACAATTAAACTGGGTTATAGAGAGTCAGACTGGCCCGCCGGGGAGCTGGGATATTCTCTGGTGGGTTCCGACGCCTGATGGCTCCACCCTCTTCGTTGGTGGGGCGGAACCAGGTAGTAAAAAAATCCAAAAACAAAATTAAATTACCTGATCGCAGCACAGGTGCCCTCCTCCCTGCTTCATTCGCACTGAATGTCAGGAGTGATGTCACGTCGACATTCAGTAAGAAACGGCACAGAGAGGAGCCAGCAAGCAAGAAGACAGAAGACAAGAAGAGAAGAAAAGAGAAGAATGAAGCCAATAGAAAGGTAAGTAAAGAAATGGAGGCATGGGGGTGGGAAACAGGATGGCACAAAGTGAAGAAGGGGGGAACTGGATGGCACAGAGTGATGAAGGGACAGGGGGGAGGAAGGCAGTATGGCACAGAGAGATGAAGGGGGGAAGCAGGATGGCACAGAGTGATGGATGGGGGAGCAAGATGGGATAGAGTGATGAAGGGGGTAGCAGGATTGCGCAGAGTGATGAAGGGGGGGAAGCAATTTAAATTTAATAGTGGGGACTATTAATTTAATATGGGGTGGTTTGGGGGCTATTAATTGAATGTAGGGCTGAATTTGGGGAGCATGAGGTCTATTTATTAAATGTGAATATGTATTATTTAATGGCAGTGACGGTTGCAGGAAATAGGTATATTTATTATACGTAAATGCTATTAATTTATTGCTGGGGCTGTTTGTTAGGAGGGAAATAGGTTTATTTATTAAATGGGAATACTATTACTTTAATGTTTGGGCTGCAGGAAGGCCTAAGTATTAATCGTGGGTCCTATTGATTTACCGCCGGGGCTGGATGGAATTTTTTAAATATACCCATATTTATTTTCATGTCTGTCCCCTTCTGGGGACAGACATGTTTTGAGGTATGAACTTATAGATTATTCTGAGACTACTCTGCTAAAAATGGAAGTCTAGAAGTAGTTAAAAAAAAGCATTTGTATGGATGTAGAACAGTATTTGTCTTCTGAATAAATCACATTCAATCTCTCTACTAGGCTTATTCCTGTCTAATTCTCTTTCACATAACATCTAAAAAGTGCATATGTATTTATAGTATAGTATATAGTATAATACATTTTGTTTCTGCATGGAGAGAATATACCAAATGTTACTGTAAGATCTGTAAGATCTGTTTGTTTCATAATTGACACTAAACATGTGTTTATAATTTATTGTACAGTTGCACTTTGCCAATCAATATAAAAAACACAATACAAGGTCTGAAACAATAGAAAAATATATCTATGCCTAGGTGTTTGTGAAAAACAAAACCCTGCTTGGTGTGGTTGCTAAGGAAACTGATAAAGGTAGAACAGAATACAACAGTAATAGGATGGTTAAAATGGGAAAATGTATGTATATAGCACCATACATTCATTAACTCTTTTTGTGCTAAAATATAAATCATACTTACAATAATATCTCCTGTGCAACAGAATCATTTCTACAGAGAAATAAGTGTATCTTTTTATTTATGCAAAATGATTGCTGATTTTATTCTTGCAGCATTGCACAAAAAATTGTCTGTGTGTGTATATATATATATATATATATATATATATATATATATATATATATATATATACAAGTTAACCCGTGCATGATACTCATGCATTCTAGTCAAATCAAGCTACTTAAGGTCTTAAAAAGACTCTTGTCATGCATTTGGACCTAGCCCAGGCCTCCTCAGGGGAAGAGCGTTAGTTCCCGATGCAAGCGGCCTTTTTAATGTGTGTTCATGAGGTAAAATTACCTCACGAAAATGAGTTTGACCCCTCAACTCATAAATTTAGCCTTTACTACCCCTCCCACGGGGGGAAGGGGGGATGATGGAAGTTAACTGACTTGACTATTCTAATTTTTTTGTCAAATAATGTCAGTATACCAAATTTCAGGTCAATTGGATGAGCCCTTTCTGAGAAAATAGTTTTTTCCACACACACACACACACACACAAACGCACGCCTCTACACATGTGTGTTCATGAGGTAAAATTACCTCACGAAAATGAGTTTGAGCCCTACCAAATTTCAGCCCTTTTTGAATTTTTTTCCCCACACACACTAAGAATTTAGTAGGTCAGTGTATAACTCTGCCCAGCAGGTGGCGCTGCAACTTGTTTTTTTTTCCCACACCCACACAGACAGACAGACGCCACTAAGCATTTATATATTAGATATATATATATGATCCCTGAGGAAAATCATTAAACATGATTGAAACGTTGAAATAAGAACAGCTTTGTGTATAGAAACTTACCAATGCTAGTCAATGCAAGGGTCCTTGCTCTAATGTACTCAAGATCAAAATTTGTCATGTCCCCGCAACTCACTTTTGTTGTACCAAAAGTGTGTGTGTGTGCCTGACGTGTAGGGGGATGGGTGTACACGCCACCACTAAATGTCAGTGGAACATAAGTATGTTCGACTACGCACTGGAAGAGAAGGAGATTGCAAATTTCTGCCCTTTTACCCTAAACAGGGATAAGACACAGTCACGTCCTTCTCCTGCTAAAAGTAAAGTGGGAACTGTGAACCATGACACATTCCAGTGGTGGCTACAACTATAGCCTGAAGAGCATTGAAGATGAGTATGTCCCTGAAACTTCAGAGGAAAGTGGTGAAACACCATTCATTGCATGGTAGTGGGACAAAGCGAAGGGACGCAGAGACATGTTATAAGCACAACGATTCTCAACCTGATGGCAGCTGTATTTCAAGCATAGAAGGCAACAAAGATGATCCGGTGTCTATCCAAAACAAGTGGTGGCTCCAGGACGTATAACAAAAACCTGAAATGCCTGAACTGTGAGAAGCCCCTTTCAAAAACAGCCTGGCATATTGAGCATGTTCACTGTAAAGAGACTGAAGTTGTCTGGGCCATGCAATTTCCCAAGCAGTGGAAAGAAAGGTGCATAAAACTTGAACATCTTTGGAACAGAGTCATTTTTGCACACAACTCTGAGGTGATAGGGACAGGACGCTGTGTTTTGATTCCATGAAAACTACCAGACAAGTAGATGGTTCCCAAAGGCTTCATACTCTGTGCTGCTTACCAAGGCTTGTTTGTAAGAAAATACCTGTAGCGACAAATGAAGACACACAAGCTAAACCAAAATGTTAACAAACCCAAATCAGTATAGTCTCTGTGTTCCTTTGTTCAGCCTGTTCCACCTGACATTAATGGTGGATTTTGGAAGCTTTTGAGTGACATAACCCCAGATGAAATTTTACTCACAGTCAAAAATGACTGGGTCAGGTCAGTTGTTGGCAAACAAGAGTATATTCATCAGAGGCTTCAAGAAATGGGAAGGCTACTTTTATATGCCAGAAGTGCTACCCCTTTGGAGAAGATGGAAGACTTTACCATGCCATCAAACTCTCTGCATGTAGTAGACAAGATGAAACTGCTAGCTGACTATGAAAAAGAGACCAGTACATTTAAGACACCCTCGCTGGCACTGAAGGTGGGGCATGGCTTGCAAAAGTTATCGAGCATTGTGGAGTTCTGAGCAATGGTGGATGGCTGCACTACTGCCTTTGAAAATGCATGCAAATTCAGGAAGATCTATCGGGCAATATTGAACAAGCTGATCTCAGCTTCTGCCTTAAGAACTCTTAAGGATTCAAGTGGAACCTCAGCTCCTACCTTTCAATGAAAAATATGCACTTGTATCTTTATAAAAAAAACAGCAAGCGTACCAAAACAATTTATTCACCAAGCCTTTCCTTAACAACTGGGCATTGTTTGCACAGGTAGTCTTGTTCAATTGAAGAAGGGAAGGGGAAGTTTCCAAGATGCTGTTGACTACCTTCTCTTCAAGAGATACTTCAAATCTCCATGAGATATTGCCCATGTGCTTTCCTAGCTTGAGAAGAAGCTCAGTCGGCACTTCACACAGATTGAAATCCAAGGAAAACGAGGGTGAAAATTTCCAAGCAGTAGCAATGCAATGTGCAATAGATCTTTTTGCATGAAACCATGAAGAATGGGGAGTGGCTACCAAAATGTTTGCCAGACCAGCTTTGTTGTCGCATTTCAAAGGCTCTGATTGCATACGCCCCATTGCCTGAGAGTGTGGAGCTAAAAATCCCCAAACACTGTCTTCCACGGAGCTTTGAATGCATATTGCCACTCTTTCAAATGTCCTCAACCTAAAGAACACAGATTTGGATCAATTGACTGACTTCCTTGGCCATGACATCAGGGTGCACAAGCAGAAAGACCTTCCAACTTACCAAGATCAGCAAAGTTTTAATGGCTATCAAGAGCGAAGACTGGCTGAATTCAAAGGAAAAAAAATGTAGAAGAGAAGATAATGATCCAGACAGTAAGTTGGAAATCTTGTATCTGATGTATGACTTTGACTTTTACCTCAGTAATTTACATTTCTGTTTCTTGAGCAATCCCCTATAACAATGAGACAACTGGGCATGCATTTGGTCAACACTTCTCGGTCAGAAGGGAGACCCGACAACATGGGACTAATGCTAAGCCAAGGCTTCTAAAGGTACGTGTAGCACATGGGTTTGCAATGCAAAAGCATGTTGCCTTCACTGTTTTCGCAGATTCATAATGGAAATAAACTGGGACAGAGATGAGATCCAAGCTGTAGAGAACCACATGATTCAATTTATTTAGACTTGCCAGATGCCCCATGACAGCATGGGAAATCCCCATAGAGTAAAAATTGAGATTGCGGCTGTATTATACTCATTAGCGTCGGTCTGCTTGTACACTGTACATGCAGAAGTTTGTTTGTTTGTTTTAAAGGTTTATTTTTTTCACAAGCATGTTCTGGTTTTGGAATTAAAAATATGGGGGTCATTATGACATGAAGATTTGAAGACTTCATGGATCTTAAAATATGGGAGTCTATGTGACCCAAATATAAGAAGATGCAATTCAAGCATGGACATTTTGGAATACATGGTTGACAAGCAATTTTGGATTAAAAGCTGCTGACAAAAGAAGATATCATATTGGTGAGTATATTGTTTTTTTTTATTTTTATGAATTTTTTTGTGGTGTTAAACAGGGTTTGGTGTTTTTTTAAACATTTTGTTTTGTGGAGCTATATGTTGCAGCCAGACATAGGCCATGTTGGCACTTGTGGTTCTCCAAGTGCCAGCACGACCTGGCTGCCATGGGTATGTTGGTGCTTGTAGTTATACAAGCATCAGTATGCCCAGACTGTTTATGGCACCTTAGCATGGCTGGGACTTGTAGTTCCACAAAACAAAATGGTGTCAGTTTTTTTTTTTCTCACTTTAATCATCGTTATTACCCTACACCCACCGGGTGTAGGGAGAGCCCTAGTGTTTCAGCACTGCGGAACAGCCTGGGGTTGGTATGTCATTATGGCAGGGGGACCCCTGCCATGTGTCCCCCTGCTATAGTGACAACCACCCTGGCTGGTTTGCCTAGTGCTGGTTGCATAAAAATCGCGGGGACCCCAATCAAATTTTCTCCAATTTTCACGCAACCAGCAGTAGCTTGGCAGCACTAGGGTTAATTATGGTCAGACGGGGGGACCCCATGTCAACTTTTGACTGCTGCCGAGACCTGCAGCTGTATAGGCAGACCAGTGTAACAGTGATGTGTTTAATAATATCACAGCTAGGAAGCAGCAATTTTAACCTAAGCACGGAAGGGTTAACTAAACACGGGAGAGTAGGCTAAACACAGGTGTGTTTGAAATCCCAGCAAATTGCGAGAGATGACCAGCGATTTTGAAGATCAGAGTAAAAAACGTAGCTTAATACATTTTGCAATTTGGGGATTAAAATTGCGGGTGAAAAACTTGGAGCTTGATACATTTACCCCCAAGAAGTAGACAAAAATTAGATTTATTGCAGAGGCATGTGGCAGAAACCAATAAACACTAGCAAGAACAGGAGTGCTCACCTCAAGTTTGACTAAATGAACCTAGATGGCCTTAAAATTTGTTCTATATATAGGTGAGTCACAAGTGGATTTGGCCATACATAGGCCTTATTTGGGTAGTTAAATACCTGTGGTAATACTGTACATAGCAAAGGAGCCTATGAAAAGGTGGAATCATTGAAATCTAAGCCCATGGAATGAATTATTGGATTATAATTTGCTCTTTAGTATTTGAAAGCCAATTTATGCAACCTATTAAGCTTAATATTTTAAACATTTTACTGTGATATTCATAGACATTTGAAACTTAACAATAATGCAATGGTAACAATGTACTCCCTGCTGCAAAAAAACAGGATATTAGAAGTCAGTCAGGAGTTTTGTAACCATATAAAAGCAATCATAGAACTCTGAAGGGAAAATATAATCACTGATGCAAAGCAAATCAAAAATTCAACTGCAGAACAAATGACTACAAATTTCAACCTGTAGGGCGAGCAACTACTTTAACACAGAACAGAATATCATAGTCGAGTTCTAGTACAGAAACTGCTTATGACATTTAGCAATGCATGTTTGTGAGTTCAGTGGTACAAAGAGCACAGGCAATAGACTACTAAGCAATAGAGGAAGGTTATATGGTCAGACAAATCATCATTCACAATGTTCTTGACAAATGGATAAGTTCATGTGTGGTGCCAACTTTATGATCTCTACAGTTCTGAGTTATTGCTTTCACTGGTAAAGGGCTCTAATAGTTCTGAAGTGTAGTGGGTGCATTTTCCTGGCATAATTTGGACCTGAATGATTGTTACAACAGTGATATGGTTTGGCTCCAGTCATTCCCATAGGTCAATGTTAATCACTACTTCTTTGTACTGAGTCATCATCTACACCTAATGTTGAAGCATTTATTTTTTGGCAGGAGAAGTGTATTCTAGGATGTCAACGTCCCCATTCACAGAGCATGCTTGCTCAATGGATTGATGAGCATGACACTGATGTCTTGCTCAGTCATCAAATCGGAACCAAATCAAACAATTATGGGGTATTCTAGAACAATGCTTGAGATACCATTTTTCACCACCATCAGCCAGGCATCAATTATATGACTTTGTTGAGGAAGAATGGTGCTGCATCCTTCCTGCACAATATCAAACATGGTGCAAACTGGCCTTACTGGCTGTACGTGGTGGTCCAACGCCCTGTTAAGTGACTTGAAATTGGCGCTTCAATTTTTTTGTCCATTACTTGTATATAATAGTTTAAGCTTATCTACTAATTAACTACTAATTTGTTTCAAGGTGACTAATTGTGACATAGAGGGAATGTCATGTAAGAGGGAAGAGGTTTTGTGTGGAAGATTATCGTATAGTGATTAATTTTGTTAATAGCTCTATATCCAAGTACATTGTACTTAATAAACTTTGTAACAATTTATTGCCATACAAAAGGCTTACATTTGCGGTATTCTAACAATTATTACTACTAATTACAATTAAAGTACAATAACAATTAAAATAAAGTGATTTTATATTTTTTGTTCATATAACTATAACAAGGTCACTAGTTCAAAGTCCATAAAGATACACTTCAATAATTTGCCTTTATTATCAAATTCGTAGTGCAGACCTCTTCAACACCATGACATGTCAATTCAATCTGCAGCTTCCTCTTCGCATTACCCAATCTCCACAAGCTACACAGAGCTCTAAAAAAAGACATAAACAGTTATTATCTGTAAATCAAGGAGCTTTGTATAGGCATCATACTGAAAATGCATGCAATTTGACCAGTCTCGCCAATGAGACTCACATGTAGACAATTTTTGTTTATTTGTGTAGTTTTCCACGTGGTTTTGCAAACTGCTGATAGATACATAGCACCATTTGAATGCATCATAGGTTCCAAGTGGCATCACAAATTCTGACCTGTATTAAAAATTGCATCTTGATGTGTGGTTTTAATATAATAAAATGCACAGCTTGAATACCGCAGAAATAGATGCATTTTGAATTGCAATCTGGAAAAATTGCACTTTGATGCATTCCCTCTTTAGAGTAAGCACGGTCCTGACTGAAGAACCAGTAATAATCTGAACTGCAAATGGGAAAATCTATGTGTCTTTAAATGTTACTACTACCAATTGAAATTTTTGGAAGACAAATGTTGACACAGAGCTGACAAAATGTTGACAAAAACCAAAACAAGAACATGAATAATTGGCTCAGTTGCTTGAAAAGGATCAACCCAATCCGGTATCATTTTCAGGATAAGAATTTCAACAAAACATCCATTGTTTAAATAAACTAAGAAGTGACTCACCTGAGCTGCATACTGAATGCCAGAATCAACAATGTTAAATGAGAAAGCAACATCAATCAGTGAGAGTGCTAGTTTTATATCACCCATGTAAATGTGTATGCTTTGTAGCAAATTATTTAAAAATATCCATAATGTCCAAAGTCAAAAAATAAATTAGGAAACCACTAAATAATTAATTTACATAGATAGTGAATATATAAATATCATATTGTATTTGTTATATTCAATACACATCATTTCTTTAACATCCTTAAAATATTAATTGTAAAGTATAAATAGAAAAATATGCAACTATATATAGAAATATATTAGTAAAAGCAGGGGCATCACGACAACCTTGTGAAAAATCCCCAACAAAAGTATTCATATATCTGTGTTGTATATTTCATTATAATCCATTTTTAAAGTAAATACAATTTTGTGATATTATATACACGTGTTTTGTGAAATTGTTACATAGTGAGTTCATACAGCATGTTACAATGTTTTCACAATTTCAATGTTATATGACGGTAATTGCATCATCAGTCGCTGTATACTGTAGCTGACAATACTGTAAATTCACGATTTCAGTCTTGTAAAATTGAGTTTTATGACATAGTTAATATGTTCCTGTTATATATTGCATTGGCATCTATTTTACCCTATGACAACAATGTGATTTTTGAACATTTTACACTTCCAGGAATGAATTAATTTCATAAAGAATAAATTGTGAACCGGCTAAGCTTCTGTAATTGTCCATCCTTTCAGAAAATATTGGTGCCAGTGTTGACATCAAATTTGTAGCTTTTATTGTGTCTGCCTAAAGTGATCTGGAATTATGCCTGATCACATACTGTACAGTAAGAAAGTATAATCTTATTTCTAGAACACATTGTTGTGGCCCATAAGTTCTAAATTTGAAGACAATATCGGGATGACCAAGCTCATGTAGAGTAACTCACTTATAAACGTATTCAAACCTGAGGGTGTCATCATGTCAATTATGATGAAGCCAATATGCTGAAGGCAAGTCCAAAACAAAAAGCTATACAATTATTTTATTGTGAAGAGCAAACTTAAATTTTTGCTAAATATTATATTCCTATATATCTTATTGATTGTTTAGTTGTTTCAGATTGGACAACAATGATTTATGTTTCATTCAAAAGCACTCATTTACTAAAATAGAATTTGCACTACACTATAGCAACCATTTAGACACTTGGGGGTAAATGTATCATAACCCCGGTTTTGTCAACTCCCGCGAGTTCGGCGTCTTCGCAGCTTAAATTTAAAGCGGCGCTGCCTTGTAAAGGGAAGGCTCCCTTTACAAGGCAGCGCCGCTTTAAATTTAAGCTGCGAAGACGCCGAACTCGCGGGAGTTGACAAAACCGGGGTATGATACATTTACCCCTTGGTTTCATTGTCTAACTTGCACTAGACAGTTAAAAGCTAATTTCTGATTGGCTATTCTTGTTCAGTGCAAATTTTGCATCTTAATGCAATGCTAGTAAATGAACCCTAAAGTACCATCATGAAAAAGATTTAATTAGATTTAAACGTTACTCCTATTTTTTCCAACACTGTCCCTTGTATTTCTCTCCTTATTGCATTTTTTAATATGTAACTACCTTGACTAGTTCCGTTCATTGTCCTGTTTGAAAGCACTCGATGTACTGGTTTTTGGTTTACATGGCCACTCGAGTTTTCTAACATCCTTAAAATTTTCCTTTTGGATGATACCTTGTTCTACGCAGTATATAAAAGACAATTAAATCCTGGCTATGATCATGGTATATATGTAGTGAATTATTAAACGTCATCATAGATATTGTAGAGGGACGTATAAGTTACTTTACTTGCACCTATTAGTCTACCTTGCATCAAGAACCACTGATTTATTAGCATGTATACAGCTTGCACACAAATGTTTTGATCTCAAATGTGCAGGATAGGGATCAATGTCAACTATTGTACACCTAGGCTAGTAAAGCAGGAAATATTTGCAAATTTCCTCCCACAATTATTTAGCTCTGTGGAATACCTCTAAATCAGGCCTGGCCAACCTGTGGCTCTCCAGGTGCTGTGAAACTACAAGCCCCAGCATGCTCCGCCAGTAGATAGTCAGCTGATAGCTAGTATAGCATGATGGGACTTGGGGTTCACAAGGCCTCTGGAGAGTCACAGATCGGCCAGGCCTACTCTAGAAGTTAAGAATGCTCTTACTGCATATATTGGAATACTCTTAGGCTCCGTCCAGCTCACCTCTTTATAACTGTGTTCAATACAAGCCCAAAACAGAAGCCATCAATCCATGTCTTGCATTGATGATGTATAAAATCAGTGGAAGAGCTATTTGGAAGTGAGTGTTACAACTCTGATCCCTAGCTCTGTAAATGTCAGTGAACAAGCAGTTCTAGAAGAAAGCTTGGCCAAGAATGGAGCAAGGGAATAAGAGAAAGTATGCCCATGTCTCTATACAGTTACTATAGGGAAGTAATTTTTTTTACATTTCTGGTCCTATGCGATAAAGATTGTTAGAAACAAGCTATGAACATGTGAATGTCTTCTGTAATGTGATTGCTCTTACTGCTCTCTCCCAGTCTACTGCCCCTTACATCTCTAACCTCCTCTCCATTCACACTCCCGCCCACTCCCTGCGCTCGGCCAATGATTGCCGCCTCTCCTACACTCTGATCACCTCTTCCCACTCCAGAATCCAAGACTTCTCCCGTGCTGCCCCCCTTCACTGGAACGACCTCCCTCGCTCCATCCGTCTCTCACCCAATCTCTGCTCCTTCAAGCGGGCACTTAAAACTCACCTGTTCCTCAAGGCCTACCAACCATCCACTTAGCCTCTCATCTCCTCTGTTTCTCCCCTGGCCCCCTTTTTTCTCTCGCCTTTGCTTCACTGGCTCCCTTCTGTGCCTGATTTGTTTACCCTCCCTTAGGATGTAAGCTTGTATAAGCAGGGCCCCCCCTTCCTTTCTGTCTCCATACCTGTTCTTCCGCTCCGTCTCTACTGTATTTGCCTGCCTGGAGTTTCTGGAGAACTGTTACTTTGTGTTTATTGTTCTGTACTGTTTTACCCTGTATAGTCTACTGTTCGTACTGTGTACGGCGCTGCGGAAACCTTGTGGCGCCTTACAAATAAACGATAATAATAATAATAATAATAATAATACTGCATTATTTATTGTGTGATTCTCTTAGGTTCCTTCTAGTCCACCTCACATAACCATGATCGGTGCACAGTGAAACACCAGGTTATCATGAGTGTTACCAGTCATTTAGTGTTTTATGATAATCTAATGGAATTATTCACAAGGTAGCATTCAAATTGTATTTTTTTATGAGTAGTTTGCATGGATGTCAATGGTACAGTGTAAAAAAAAAATGCAAAAAAATCATACAATTTCCAAATAATATCTGGTTTTATTTACTAGGAATCGCTATACTATATTGATACATGTCATGGATGTACTGTCACCATCTTTGTGCTTGTATTTTTTTTATTTTTCTTTACTAATACCTATTAGGTCATTGCTTCTTTTTGAAATAGTATTCCAACCCTAGAACGTGGCTTTTTATATATGAGTATAGAAAAAGCCGGGTATTTTTTTTCCATATATATTTGACACGTCACTTTAATCATGTCAATTATTTGCTAAAGGAAGGGGTGGACCATCTACTTGTGACTATGAATGACAGGTGCTAGGGCCAGTAAATAATGATGCCAAGTCATCTGGGAAAAGACAAACTCATTTACATACTGTGGGGCATATTCAATTAGCTTTTGGATTCGCGGTAACGCGCCGGAACAGCCGCGAAACGTAATACACGGTACCGCAATAACGTGGATTTTCGTTCACAGCCCATAGGGTTGCGAACGAAAATCCGCGTTAATGCGGTACCGTAATACCCGCAAGAATGCGCACTTTTCGCGGCAACGCGCGTTACCGCAAATCCAAAAGCTAATTGAATATGCCCCTGTGTGTCTTAAAAACACTGCAGAGAAATAATATACACAATCAAATGCTGGAGATAGCGGATTTTGGAAAGCTAACCATACATACTAAATACAAGAATTACAATTTTTCCTCTCTATACACAAAAATTATGTTATATAAGTCAAGACCACACATTTTGCGTACATACTTACCCTCTTAATTTAATGTATTGTTTGCAGTAATTGTCACTGTGCAGCCACAACAAGCCAATATTATCATTATAGATTAAAGTTAAATTGGGAAAACCAGCAGATGGCTCAATGAAGATGACTCATTAACTGACTAAGTAATGTAATTAAATAGAAACTTTCTGATCAACTTTTCTGGCTGTTATACTATTACAGATGTGTGCTTATAATACTAGAGACCACAAGACAATGCTGCAGCAGTTGATTTTGCCAGAAGCAGTTCAATTAGCAAATTACAAGCAAAATGATAAATTCTCGATCTTCCTTTAATCAAAAACATGCACAGTTTATGATCACTTTAACAGAGCAAAATACTCAAAGTGATATTAAGTATACAATTGATTAATATACAACTGAGAAATATTAATCTAGCTAATTAAATATACAGGACTGATTTTTTTTAACCAACACTTTTTTTGTTCTGGAGGCAATGCCACTCCTCTCATTATGATAAGATATTTAGCTTAGCTTTTTAACTATTGCCACAAAGAGAAATTAGTCAAGTACCTTTTTACATATTGTATTGTCAAGAGTTTGAACTGCAATGTCACAGCAAATGTGTCTACATACACTTAGTACAGACCTGATAAGTAGAAAAATGGACCTTAATATATACCAAAACAAAATACAAATAACAACTTGTGCATTTTCACAATGAAATATGTCCAGGTAGCATTCTTCCACCTCTTTACCTAAAGACATATTTAAAGCCTTGCACCATTCTGGAAAGGGAAGGAGTATAACTTAATAAATCTGACTTGAACTTTATAGACTAATGGGTCTGTGACGAAATGAGTTTGATAACCCTGTGAGCATGTCTCATTTCTCACATAATGTGGATTATAGTACTTTTTATAGCCCATGCTGTTTGTTCCCCAGCTCACCAGACTACAACTGCATTGTCCAATAACATGTGGCTAAGGGGACATTGTAGTTCAGTGTACATGTGTATATTGTTTATTGTATATTGATAACTTGAAGTAAGGTTGCTATTCATTGTCTTTAAAGTGAAGCCAGGGGGATTATGGGTAGGGATCAGGTTGCCATGTGCCTGAGTAGGAAAACTAATTAGTGTCCATTGTTCTCACCAGGCTAGTCCAGACAGGCCATCTTACAGGGGAGGTTCTCTGAAAGGACAGCTCATCTTCACTCCCCTGTCCAACCCCCCCCCCCCCCCCCCCAGTCCAGCACTGACCAATGGTTAAGTAGAATAGACGCAGGGGTTTGCCCAGGGAGGGGAAAGACTGTGGAAATTAGACCTGTGATATATTAGGAACAACTCCAGGGGGGAGGGGTGTTCATGCTTGGATTTGATTCAGGAAGGTGCAAGATGGAGTTTTGAATTGGAGTTTTGAATTGTCGTTTTCTAATTCAAGTCTATATATGCAGCTGAGAGGGATCCATGTGTCATGAAGTCTGGACAGCAGGTGACTATATCTCCTTAAGTTATTGGGGTAAGGGACAGATAATGTGGTAAATCTGCCTGGCATTTATTTACTGTGTGTATATAATATTCTAGTGTGGTTTGTATGACAATAAATATACTGTTGTATGTTTATAACTGCATTTTGCCTGAGTGACCATACGAATCCTAGAAGGTACTGGGTAGCACTGGGCCAGATAAACCCGGTATCTTCACAGGGTCTGATTCATTAAGGAACTTAAATTAAGAAGTTTCTTATTTAAGTCTCCTGGACAAAACCATGTTACAATGCAAGGGGTGAAAATTAGTTTTCGTTTTGCACATAAGTTAAATACTGACTGTTTTTTCATGTAGCACACAAATATCAACTTTAAATTTCAGTGTACAAATAAGCTATCAAGTGTTGTGTGCTACATGAAAAAACAGTCAGTATTTAACTTATGTGAAAAACAGAAAACAAATTTTCATCCCTTGCATTGTAACATGGTTTTGTCCAGGAGACTTAAATAAGAAACTTCTTAATTTAAGTTTTTTAATGAATCAGGCCCTAATGTCTTCAAACAGAGGAATATTTTTATTTGCTATTCTTGCACAGTGATAGACGTACACTGGTATTGAAAGTTAAATATAAAAATAAGCAAGGGAGGAACAAAGGAGTATATGACAAGAGAGGCCCTTTTAGCTGAAGGCACTTAAATGCAATGGTCCTGATTCATCAAGATACGTATCTGTCAATTTTGAGTGTATCATACGAAAAATATATATTATGTCCAGTGGCCATTATGAACATTTTAATAATAATGATAATATTTTTATGCCTATATTTTTAACAGGTGACATTATTTTTTTTTTGTGCATTCTTTTTCAATTTTTTAATCCACATAGGTGTTGGATGTATCCTGCCTTGTATTGTGCAGTAGAGCACAGCAGACCTATATCCAAATTCATCAGCGCACGTAACTTTAGATCCATTTCTTGCTGAATTCAGGAGTGCACAGGACACCCATAGTGAGCGCAACATGCGTTTGTTTTAAAACGCACCTTGCGCTCAGTTTTCGCGCCTTGCTGGATCAGGCAGGATATGTTTTGTGTGATTTTATGTAACAAGTACTTACTTCCTAACAGTTAAAGATGTTTCAGACCATTTTCCATTAGCCAATGGAGTGGGGGGGATACTTGAGATTCCCTATATGGGTAACCCTATTGGAAAATGTATCCTCTTTTGCTGCACACAATTCCTGAGGGTCCAGTATAGCAGAAGATTAGTATCAAACAATTAAGTTTTTTCAGAGTTTATATCTACACAGCTTTTAGTGTTTGCATATATCTGCTGCCTTTCTTGTTATCTCTTGTCAACTGAACAGTTTTTCCTTTTACTTGCCCCCCGTCTCCTACTCCCTACTTGCTCATTCCACCACATCTCTCCCCATTAGTACACTCCCCCACAACTCACCTTTCCTTACCCTTCCAACTCACCCCATAGATAGTGAAGCCCTGTCCTGCCCTGAGCTCTCTGTTTTCTAGCCAGCTAGGCTTTCGGATACTGGTAGCCTGGCTTTCCCTCAGCTGGCCTCCACCTCCAGACTGTCTTAGTGCAGCCTTGATCTGTGGCCACCCTTGGGCTCCTGTTCTGGGTCTCAAACTGACAGCCGTGGCCCTCTCTCCACCCACCCTAGCCTAATTATGTAATCTCCTTCCTATCAGCTCAACCACCATCTTCAGGTGCAGGACTCCATTATTCTTGCAACTGAGTGTTTGTAATACAATAAACAAATATATGTTTTCATCTACTTCTGACCCCTCTGCTAATCATTGCAAGCAGCCAGTTAATCAAATCAACAACACAGGAAATTTGGTACTAGTGATGAATCAGCCGGCTCGGATCAGTGTCCGAAAAATCTCATGAGAATATTGCACACACACTTAATAGAAGAAAAATTTGAAACTAGAGACAAGCATGGAGCAGCACAGCTTGAAGCACAGGGAGAAGAGATGGTTAGGTGTGCTAATACATGCATACTGAGGTGAAATTAGGGCTAGCATGAAAGCGAAGATTCGTAGAGGTCTATATTTAGATATTTTCACCATTACAGAAACAACAAAGAAGGGAGTCCTAGTGACAGGAAAAAGAGAGAATTGGAGAGGAGGCTTATAAGTTCCACTTCAGTTAGCTGATGGGGATATATGTTATTGCAGCAACCTACCTAGAAGCAAGACCCACAGAGTTCATGGACATGCTGCATTATCTTCACATGATAAGCAATATGTTCATAAAGAAGGCGGAACTAGTGTGGGAACCCTAGCTTACCATTGGACTTTAAAGACGCAGAGATCTGGTTGGTCTTGATGAGGCCAAGCGGAGACAACGTGCCAAACACCCTTCAGGAAGGTTTACAATGCAAGGGGGGTTAGAACACCTTTACAAAGTAAAAATAGGGGCTTGGCTTTCAATATCACTCACTGCAACAGAGGTAATCACTCGGTAAAGGACCGTGCCAGGAATAATGCAAAGGTGAGTAGAGGCAGAGGGGCAAGAGGAGCCCCTTATAACGAAGGTCTCTTCTTCGATTTATTGGCAGGCCCTAGGTAGATGGATAGAGCAGGGTTTCATTGTTGGTTTTCGTTTGCCAATTACAGGGCTAATCCATTTCAATATGACTAGGTATTCTAGGAAGTCTGCTTATGTTTGCACTACAATTTTAAATTAAAAAGTCAACGAAGAGGTACAGCTAGAATGTACGTGTGGTCTGTATCACAGCCCGCTGTTCACAGATTTAATCATATTGGTGGTATTGTCCCCAAGAGGAGATTTAGACTGTTCAACAGCTATCATACCTGGTGAGTGGCTCAGTTAATGATGCAATAGAAGCGCACCATACCAAGGTGGTCTATCAGTCTTGTGGGAAGGCGTTAGATTTGGTCAGAAGTTTGGGGCAGGGAGCTTTGTTGACAAAAGTGATCATAGAGTCCTCTCCATCTCCTTCCTCTCCATCCACAAAACAATTCCACCTCAAGTATAGCCCACTACTTAGATGATTTCCTCCTACTGGTAATTCAGATGTGCTGATACACTTTTTGCATCACAGGTTTTTTATACAAGTCACTTGGGGTTCCAATAGTGTGCAACAACAGTTAGGGCCCAACCTTCTGCTTGTCATTTTTAGGCATTGAAATTGATACAAAGTAGGTTGTTGTGATTTACCCAAATATAAGGTGGAGAAGTTAATGAAATTCATTTTAATGATAGAACAATCAGCTAAAGTGCCCCTCAGACATTTTAGGTATTGATAATGGGATAGCTGAAATTCAAGCAATTGGCACCTTTCGCTAATCTCCATTGCATCCTTTGTCCTTCTCATGTTTGGCAGATTGTCGAGCTGGCATACAAGGCGTTGCTTGCACATCCCTGGCCCTTTCCACCAGGAGGGCATACAAAGCAGTGTGGCAACAATAGGTTTTATTTTTAGGGTTTAAGTGACAGAGGAATACAGGTCAGCAACAGTGAATATTGGAAATTATCTGGCACAGTTGTAATGCAGGAACAATGTAGACAATGTTTATTAAGGGTGTGCCAAATTTGAGTGTGTCCGATTGCAGAGTGACTGCATTGAGCCTGTCTTAACTAAAGTTAACAGACACTGACACAAAATAGTCCTACACTCTACTCTAAACACACATAACTATTTTCTCTTCCAAATGCCCATATTACCTACAGCTACAAGAAACAGCTATAGGAACTAAATTTGGCCTAAAACATGAAAAGAGAACTCCATATATAGCAATAACCCTAAAACACATAGAACACATTGGTGCTGAAGTACAATTGTTGGATCACCATAGAAACTGCATCAGGACTACTTCTAAAAAAGCAGCTTGGTCCTATTTCAGTAGCTTAGCCAGGCTAACCCTCTCATAGACTTTAATAGTGGTTCAAGTACAGTGCGTCTTTATCACAGACTGTATTGTAGCTAACAGCCTAGCTGGGCACCACATTGCTTTCACTGTACTGAGTTGCAGTTGGCCTGGTACCTGCATCAGTACCACTAGAGAAACTTGGCCTGTGAATGTTTTTATACAGCTTAGCCCAGCTAGAGAATAAAGCTATATTAGATATAACGGTTGAGGGTTATTAAACACTGAGATGCTGCTGGGGCATGTTTCAAGTTAGGTGACCAATTGGGTGTTGATTTAATTGTTATCAAGTATATTAAGCTTTTGTTTACAGTTGTTCATTGCCTTCTGTAATAAAAATACAGTTGTATAATCACTCCCTCTTTTCCTGATCCTGAACCCCTTAATACCATGGTTACCCTGTGAGCTTTCGCCCTAACACCTTGGTATCTGTTAGAAACTTACCTACTCTTGTGCTGCTGATTCCTCTGTCTCTGTGTACAGCTCAGAACTTCCTGGTTCAGGCGGTCACATGATCAGAGCTAGGAGGCAGCATATGCAATCTGCAGAGGATATAAGGCTCACATTGACATTGCAGCTGTGTCAGAGCAACAGATGTAAGGACCATAATCCCTTACCTTTACAGTGTTACTGACAGAGTTAATATACCACTATAAAATAAAGACACAGAGACTTGTTTTGGCTAAAATGAAAGGTCAGCAATTTATTGAGATTATCAATATATTGAGAAGAGGTGGCAAATATAAGCAGACCAATCAGCCCCTATGTCACACCCATGAGCTATAATCTCCGCCCCAATAGATTGGGTACGGCTGAGGCACGCCCGCCTAAGCGAAGCTCCATAACCCCGAAGGGTTATTCTCACTAATTGCCCAATCCCTTTAGGGGAGAGTCCTACCACGTCTTGAATGTGACCAAATTGTCCGCTGACTGGCCTGCTTACCGCCACAGCTGGGTTCCCGCTAGGAAACCGAGCCCGCCACCAACTGACCTCTCATAGCCAAAGCACTGAAACTCTGCTCTACAAAATCCGACAACCATGTATCTGACAAATGTACCCAGATGAGGTGCCCCACTGACCCATGAAGCTTAATTACCCCCTTGTCTGCTTGGATACTACTATGGGTTCCAGACCTTACCCTTACCCAAGTCATTGCCCCCGGGGGGGTTATAAGAAGGGCACCTAAATCTCACTTCGCTATCCATTAGAACCTTTAATAACGGCCCCCTGTGTCCTATCCACCAAACTTGCCTGGGGGGGTCTGGATTGAGATGCGCGTCAACAAGAGACGTAATACACACTTAATGAATAGCGGACAGGCACACCACTGTTTGTGCGAGATGGGGTGACCCATGCAGAGGTAAAACCAGAAACCCCGGGGTGCCAAAAGCCAATCAGGCCCCTGGAGAAAAGAAAATGGCAAACCCTCTGCGCCTCCTTTCAACAAGATAAGCAACCTATGTCATGGGTCAACCTCCCGAAATAGCAGCGATACGCTAAAGTTCAATAGGTGGACGAACATATTTCCTAAAACACTTTGACTTCCACCTACCCAACGCCATAATAGACTGTTCTGAATTGCTTACTTCAGCCGCCACTGTAACTGCTCCTATTCTGAAGGAATGAGTCCCATAACATACGGTATTCAAGCCAGGCTTCGCAGTGCACTACTTAAAGACAGCTGAACACTAGTACTTTGCAAGGGGGTACCCATCTCGGTGTCTAAGCCAATAACCACCAGGGGGGGGGCATGTCCGAATACAACCTAGCAAGCTCAATTGGACAAACTACCCTGTCCCTGCTGCGATGTAAGGAAATCCACCGCCCTCTCCCCAGCGGATCTGTCTTTGATCCATGTATTTTACACGCCATGCTATCGCTCTTACCACAACATTCTTGCAACATAACCCTGACCCGATCGCCAGTGTGGAGGGCGCCACCAATTCACTTATTCTGAATGTTCCGAAAAAAACCCATAGAAAACGACAACCTAAACAAAGCAGCCTCAAAAGCATCGCTAGCTACTGCCGGATTGATGTTCACAAGACCGGCCAACAATCTCTGTCAATGGGCCTACGTCTGACTTCCACCGCAGGAGGAATTCACCCCTAATGCCCTGCAAGCCAAACCCTGCTTGGCAACATCCTGACCACCGTGCACTGCAGAAAGAAGTAAATACCTGCCAAAGCTGAAACCAAATAGGGCTTCGATTTACCCACATGAAAACAATGCCACACAAAAAACAGTATACACTGCTGATCAGGCTTACTTTCGGTCTCCCTTGATGAACAAGACCCTCCCCAGGACTGCCAAGCCAACTGATATTTCTACAAGGTACCCGTTGCTATCGTATGTTTTACAAGGTCCACTATACCGCCTTATAAACTGCCAGACAAAACCAGGGCATAAAACTCCAATCACATTAGCAACAGAGGCTAGCGGACGAATAGCATGCACTACCCCCAAATTATCACAACCGGAAACTATATTCTTATCGCTGTGGCGATTACATCACGATTCCATTGCTACAATTGGGAACAACTCCAGAAACCAGACATTCCTCATGAAACCTTCTTGACGCCACAAAAGGGGCCACTCGGTCGCATGCTACTCCCCATCCAGGTAAGCCTCAAACCCATATGAAGGGAAAAATAAGCCAGCGCTCGGTATATCCCACATTATATATGGTACCAGCTGCTTGGCAATAAGCCCGCGCTCGGTATATCCCATATTGTATGTGGTACCAGCTGCTTGGCAATATAAATGCCCATATATGTATACAAAACAAAAAGAAATTTGTCAGCGCTTATCCTTTAAACTGCTTATTTGTGTGTGTCTAGCAAAATGAAAACATGAGGTATTAGTTCATATTTTGATCTAAAGACTTAAGCCTGCATCCCAACGTCAAGTGTACCTCATTATATGCAGGTCCTACACTGACCTATATGCTTTAACACTATTAAAATGCAGTTAAAATCAGATGCACTCACCTCCCAGGTATAAGGGTTTACATCTAGCAAAGGCTGGCTTGTGAGCCACACCCAAATGTGTCTTAAATAGGCTTGATGGACAGCTGCTATGACAAAAAGGCAATATTTTGAAACAAAACAAGAGAAAAATAAGCCCGCGCTCGGTATATCCCACATTATATATGGTACCAGCTGCTTGGCAATAAGCCCGCGCTCGGTATATCCCATATTGTATGTGGTACCAGCTGCGTGGCAATATAAATGCCCATATATGTATACAGAACAAAAAGAAATTTGTCAGCGCTTATCCTTTAAACTGCATATCTGTGTGTGTCTAGCAAAATGAAAACATGAGGTATTAGTTCATATTTTGATCTAAAGACTTAAGCCTGCATCCCAACGTCAAGTGTACCTCATTATATGCAGGTCCTACACTGACCTATATCCTTTAAACACTATTAAAATTCAGTTAAAATCAGATGCACTCACCTCCCAGGTATAGGGGTTTACATCTAGCAAAGGCTGGCTTGTGAGCCACATCCAAATGTGCCTTAAACAGGCTTGATGGACAGCTGCTATGACAAAAAGGCAATATTTTGAAACAAAACAAGAGAAAAATAAGCCCGAGCTCGGTATATCGCACATTATATATGGTACCAGCTGCTTGGCAATAAGCCCGCGCTCGGTATATCCCATATTGTATGTGGTACCAGCTGCGTGGTAATATAAATGCCCATATATGTATACAAAACAAAAAGAAATTTGTCAGCGCCTATCCTTTAAACTGCATATCTGTGTGTGTCTAGCAAAATGAAAACATGAGATATTAGTTCATATTTTGATCAAAAGACTTAAGCCTGCATCCCAATGTCAAACCCATATGAGCCAGCCTCATCCTTAAACAAGTGCAGCTCCACATTATTGGCGACAGGCAACATCCACAAACCCCATTGAAGTTCACCAAAACAAAAGCCACATGACCAGATCGTCCCTAATCTCCTAGGATAGCCTAACCAGATAACAAGCTTATGTACCCAACTGTAGCTCTCTCCACTTCCTGCAAAAACCCTACCCAGGGGGATAACACGACAAGCAAAGTTAAGTAGACCAAGCAAGGATGGAACGTGCTTTAACTGAGCCTTACTCTTGCCCTGCAACGAGACAATGACACCCTTCCACTCAGCCACTCTCTCCCTGGGCAACCTACAGCACCCTGCTCCGGTGTCAATTCCACTACCCAGGTATGACAATCTCTCTGACGGACCTTCCGATTCATCCGCCGCCACGGGAACTCCCATAATTCTAACCTTGACTGAGCGGAAAACAACAATTCCTGACACACCGTGGACCCACTTGGCCCAATGAACAAGAAATCATCCAGGTAATGGGCCACCGTTTGATGCCCCGTCCCCGTAACAACACACCAATGGGGAAAATTGCTGAAACACTCAGACATTGAACCTCCCATAGACAAACATTCATCCACATAATAGCCATCTGGCAAACGAACACCCATGTATTTACAAAATGCAAGCAAAGGCGGAACCTAAATGCTGACTCATTATCCAGCTTCGCCAACAACGCCCCGGCCCCGCAGTGCTGGACTAATAACAACGCGTCCCCAAAGGATTGATACACCACCGAGCACTCAGATTCCGCAATCACGTCATTCATGGACATACCATGTGGGTTAAACAGATGCTGTATCAGCCTAAAGTTACCCACCTCCTTCTTTGTTACTACACCCACCGGGGAAATGACCAAGCCCTGAACCGGGAACGTGGTGGGGGGGTGGGGGGGGGGCGGTCGGAGAGGGACCGCACATTCTACACAACTCATCCTCTTTATTCACTTTCTCCTGCCCAAACAAAGGCAACTCTAGAGCTCATTTTAGATTCATGGGAGACCACGTATGTACAGATCCACTTACCAACAATTTATACCCATCCTTAAAACCAACCCTTAAAAACTATGAATCTGGACTATTGGGGTACCAACCTAGCCGTTTATCCAGTTCAGACAATGCAATAGGAGAAAAGGCCTTAACTCGCATGAGCACTTGCGGTGGGTCTATCTGTGGCACCTGGGCTGCTCCTCCTAGGACATTCCCTTCTGGGATGCCCTCCTTCATACGCGGCACAGGCATGCTTAAGCCTACAGGCCGCTCCTCTGTCACACTGACTCTCGTTATATGCAACACATCTCCCTCAAAAGGGCTGGGCCAAACTGTTTGGGAGTTGCCATAACCTTACACCAAATCCATCATTAATAAACCATCTTGTTTCCTGTGAAATGTCTCCGCATGTTACCTCTGGAGTGGGTATACATCCCCTGTATCAAGAGAATGCGTTTTATAATGTTCCTGCGCCCCTCCGGCCTACGCACGAATAACAGGCTGCAGACACCAGGAAACCCTCCAAACAATTGGCAAAACTCCCATAAACCTCCTTACCCATGCCAGAGTGTGACATTGCTGCTGCCAAATCGTCCTTAACTTTGTTGGTAATGGCAAACATATATGAAAAAAAGGCCCGTACGTATCTGTCACGCACCCTGCTCCAAACAATTGGCAAAAATCCCATCAACCTCCTTACCCACGCCAGAGCGTGACATTGCTGCTGCCAAATCGTCCTTAGCTTTGTTGGTAATGGCAAAAATATATACAAACCGGCCGTGCATATCTGTCACGCACCCTGCTCCAAACAATTGGCAAAACTCCCATCAACCTCCTTACCCACGCCAGAGTGTGACATTGCTGCCGCCAAATCGTCCTTAGCCTTGTTGGTAATGGCAAACATATATACAAACCGGCCCGTGCGTATCTGTCATGCACCCTGTTTCTCATGTCCAGCGGGACTGCTGTATTGGAACAGCGCACCACATCATCACCTGTCAACCTGTTATTGAGGCTGTTATTCACCACCACCGCTCCCCGGCGGGTACCACTCAACTTCCTCTTCAGCAGCCTTATCCACCTTGTGTCCAAACTCCTGGACCTTGCTGGAACCTCACTCTCTGAGAAAGAAGAGCCGGACTCAGAGCTCATGCTCGACATCCCACTGGCATGCTCACCGACTGGCTCGCAGCCACCACCGCTCGCTCCTGGTGATGTTCCTGCCACGGCCGTAGTGGCGGCTTCCGCATAAGAAGCGCGCCTGGATCCCCGGCCCGATAACGTATGTCTGGTCAAACCTGCAGAGGAGGAAACAGAAAGAGAGCTCCCTGGACCAGGAACTGAGGCCCCTGCACGCAATGACCGTTCCGAATTATGCTCTAATAATCTGGGCTCAAGAGCCATAACCGCACCAGCTTGCTGGGTGGGCTTAACTACCTTTTTGAGGCGACCGCGCAAGGGGGGGATGCCTTGAGAACCCATCAGGGAGGACATGTGACCCTGCCCTGAACCGGGCCCTCCGACCACTATCTGCACGTTCCGATGCCCCATAAGGGGCTAATGCGGAGGTGTGCGTGCCATCCGACCCTGAGAGAACGGAAGCATTGGAAACTGTGGGAGCAAAGGCACCTATGGTTAACTGTAAGAACTGGGACAGGTAGGAACAGAAAAAATAAGGAGCATAGGCAGGAGATGGGGGGTTAAACAGGAAGGAAGGGGGATTGAATAATGAGGGGGGGATTGAAGAGGTGAAAGAAACTGACGTGGGAGGGAGTGGGGGGAATGTCTCTGCGGGGGGCGGAGAGAGTACCCCCACTGACCATTGGGGGGGAGGCCTCTGTAGGCCTGCAGGGGGTAAGGGACTGCCCATACTGAGGGTCGCAGGTATGGGGTCCCTGCTAATATGACTCCCGCCCCCTCCCGCTATGCTGCCCAACTGGTCTAGGGGGGGTTTCTGTTTGCTATGCTTTGCCGCTGGTGTCAGAGGAGTGGGGCGCTATTGGGGGTTCCTGGGGCGCCCCTACCTAAAATGGCGGCGGTGACAACTAGCTTTCATCAGTGGGGTACCATGGAATATGTATATGGGACCTGGCTTGGGGGTGGTGTGTTGTGCTTGACTGCTGTTATACCTGTGACAGTAACTGCTATTAGTATTATATTACGCAGTTATACTGGAGGTGTTTAGCAATGTAGTACTGGAATAGACCTATGTGCTTTGGTGGGAAGGATGCATGCCACCAATTATGAAAGCCATTAATGCAGCACTTTATAATTGTTGCAATCTCTTATACCACACATCTATATCCACTGTAATCCCATACAGTTTCTGACTATACCAATTCAGTGCCAAGTCTGTTGGTAGAATGCCGGGAATATCGTTTTCTTACCTCCTGCTGAATGCCCCATAAACTGTCCCCAGGATATCTTAAATAGAAACTCATAGAGGAGATGAGTGAGCTATTCAACGCGGGGCCATAATCATTGTTGGCAGCGGGGAAGGTTGCGGGTGCTCCTGGAGCGTCCACATCTAAAATGGCCGCCGCTGTCCCTATGTCCATCCGCGCATGCGCGGCCGAAGGCGGCTGTGTCTGGGTGCTCGCGTCGCCGCGCATACGCAGTGGCGATGCCAGCCGCCGTAGATGCGGACCGTTTGCCCGGTACTCGGGCCTCGGGGGTGGGGGGGTATATGTGGTGCTGCATCCAGAGTCGCCGCTGAGTAAGGCATTATAGGTAAGGAGGGGGGGGGTAAAAATAACTGGGGCGGATGTAAAGGAGAGAAAGTGGAGATGGGCTGAAAGGGGGATAGCAGGGAAAGGTAGGAATTCAGGGAATAGCAGGGGGAAAAGATGAAAGTTTGGAGGGAAATTGCAGCAGGAAGGAGAAAGGAATTCAGGTAGGATTGAGCAGACAGCTGGGGGACCCCAGGGGAGGACCACAAATACAACTATAATACAATACAAAACCAGCACAACAGCAGTGCAAAATTAACAGTAGTACTCACCAGCTCCTCAGAGAAGGCCAGACACTCCACCAAAAAATCTCCCCCGGCAACAGAGCAGGATAGACTCACTCCCAAACTCTCCAGACAGTGAAAGGGGAAAGCTGACTGCTGGTCCTGGGCCTTATCCTGCTTCCCCCACTACATTCCTGTAATCCAGCCCCCTACGTCCCTACTGTTTGGCTGCCCCCTGCCCCCCAGTGGAGTTAACTCTTGCTATACTGGTACTTTCTTTTTACCTGCCCCCTCAGCGTTTATGTTACCTCTGGCTAATCCCCGCCCTCTGTTATGTTTAGCTGATTCATAGGACTGTTGCTACACTAGTATATAATCTAGATGTTTAGTGCTACCACTCATGGGTCAAGACTGTAAGGGGGAGTCTATAGCTTCTTTATACAAACCCTGTGATATAAATATGTCCTTGTCAATAAGTAAACTAAACTTAGAGAAGTTCAATGTGCATTCTAATCAACTCAAGGAAGTAGACTAGTAGATTATACTGTAGAAATATCAAGAGAATGAGACTATGGTCTAATGAACTTGGGGTAAGGAGCCTACTATACGGTCTAAGGAATAAAATCATAAGTGTTGGTATTGGTGAAGTATATGATCAAGTATGGAGCATGCTAAAAGCTAGGTGGTAGGATGCAGCATGGTTTGAATACTAACTGATGGCATGTAAAAGGATTTATTGGGACTCTTCATCATGGCAACAATAATTTTAACTCACCACAAACTAAAAACAAGCTAAAACAAATTGTTTGAATCACTGAATCATAGTGTTCTACAGGGATGGATACAAAATAATTATATTTGTGAACTGTTTTCCACTAAGTGCTTATTGAACGCAATTTTTAATATTGCTGTATGTGCCATTTATAAAAGAACACATTATTACTGTATCCGTGTTAAACATTGTCATTTTTCCAATTTTATACTATACAAAGCACAAGATAAAGTTCATTATTTAAAGATCAACCAGTTTCTGGTACTGACTGGAAAGGTCTCAATCTTAATTGCAGTCAACTCTCCCACCCTGAGCAACTTGTTACTTTGGTTAAAATGATAGAAAGTAAATTATCATATGAAAGCATATTTTAATTTTACTTGATTAAAACTTTTGGTGTCCTGGTATTTTCATTTACATATTCATAGCCTTCTTCATATAATTCACTGTGGGGAGTTGTTCATTAGATTTTTTTAATGTGTTTTCATTGATTAGGCAAAATTATTAACACAAAGCTGTGCATTGATCCTTAAAATATTCATTACAATAGAGGGTTGTCAATGTATTTAATAGGGATTGTAATTGTTATCTAATGCATGAATCGCACAGCCCAAAGTATAGTCAAGAAAATGCAATCAGGTACCTACCTAAATGTTATATGTATGTTAGATCCTGTTAACCATGTGCATTTGTAAATGTGTTAAAGAAAATAACAATACAGTTTACATGAAAGATCTGAGCACATTTCTTGATTGATATTTTGACTCAAAGCATATTGTTTTGACAAACAGCACAATGATGTAAATAAGAAGCAATAATATCAAAGGAATTTAGCCTGAATGCTTGTCAGTTTATCTGCAGAGCTCACAAAGGTTTCAATTAACTTCTGCAAAACTAGTAGATGATATATGATTATGCAAATAAATGTGCCATGAGACATACATATGTGATTTAATTTCCAACAAAATAACTTATAGCCTAACAATTTCTTAGATTGGCAGAAACATTTAGAATGAAATAAACTGTTTTGACATGTTTATAAGCAATGTTTAAAATGTAAGTGGATATTTTAGAATATTTGCTTGTGTGGTGCTGCCATTACAGGATAAAGCAACACACCCATTCAATGGTTACTCCCTGTCTATGAGGTCAGCAGCAGCAGTAGGCTCCCCTATCTTGCAAACCTCATCAAAGTTTATTTTTTTGCAAGCACAAAAATGTGCATTCGCAGTGCACATGTTATTTTCACCTATTTTATGCAAATGTGCCAACTCATGCAGCGCACAGAATTTGCGTGCGAAAATGGAGGCATCTGCGAGTGTGTCATGGGAGGGGACCTGTGCATAGACTAGGGGCTAAATGTATCAAGCTGAGAGTTTTTTCCAGCAGCTTTGAAAAGTGGAGATGTTGCCTATAGCAACAAATTAGATTCTGGCTATCATTTTGTAGAATGTACTAAATAAATGATAGCTAGAATCTGATTGGTTTTTCAAACCCGCCGGAAAACTTTCAGCTTGATACATTTACCCTTAGAAGTCTGAATGTATTTAGTTACACACCCACATGCAAAAATGAGTTTTGTTTTACTTGATTAGATTATTTTCATGACATTCAGTCGTGTAAGCGCATATTTTGTGCACATCCCCTGGTTAACCAGATGCTTCAGAGCATATTCTTGGAAACTAGGCAACTGCTTATGCTTTTAATTGGATGCCTTTTGTACCCTACTGGTGCACTTCATCAATATATTTCTATGCATTTTTTTTCAAACACACATAAGTGCTATATGTAAACAATACCCGTTGTATCCTCGCACTTGTTTTTTATTTAAGACACAAATAAGACAATCAGTTTATTATGAGTAAAGAAGAAACGTTTAAATGAATGAAGATCTAGTGCTAAAGTGGTTATATGATGTTCCACAGATTAATATTCTTGTGGTAATTCCCAAAACTGTATAGGTGTATATTAGCAATCCTAACTGCCACTCTAAACCACCCATAATTGTATATTTGTAAGGCAAGAGCCATCATCTCCTTCTGAACAACATTCTACAGTAAACCTATGGCACTGAATGATCATATGTATGCACATGCTCAAAATTACACTAATAAAATTGCACTAGTGCGTCTTTCTATTATACTAGTTACTTTGTATGCTCTTCAGAACTGGGAACCCCCATTTCCTCTTGTTACTACTGTGTGTATTTCTCATATATTTCACACTTTTCACTTAAACGTAACTTGCAATGTTGTAAAGTGTTGCATACATTGGTGATACTACATAAATAAACTGTACCTACATGGATATTACAATTATGACATTAAGTCCTGCCCCACTTTCATTAAGGTGTTTATTAAGCCAGAAAAGTAAGAATACTGGGGTGCTGTCTTTATTTTGCTTGTCATATTTATGAGGTCATAGGTTATGGTTACATAGGTTCAAAATGTCATAGCCTGGGCCTTTAGCATGCCTGGAATATATAAATCACATCTAACTGTAAATAGTGGTATCACCACTTCCCAGTTGGTATTAAAAAAACAAGGCATCAGTTGTGCAAAGTGTGAAACACATTTAAGGTTGCCCTCTGTAGCTTAAAATACATATATTTTATGTATTCTGCACTACTCGAGGTACACAATTGTGACTAGGGGCCTGATTCATTAAGGATCTTAACTTGAGAAACTTCTTATTTCAGTCTCCTGGACAAAACCATGTTACAATGCAAGGGGTGCAAATTAGCATTCTGTTTTGCACATAAGTTAAATACTAACTGTTTTTTCATGTAGCACACAAATATCAACTTTAAATTTCAGTGTACAAATAAGTTATCAATTAAGTCACCACTTCTAAATTTCCACTTCAATTACTGATATTAAATGATAATGGTATAACTTTTGTTCTATCAACATCACAAATAACTTACTTCACTTGCTTAATGATAGCCCTTTTTCTCAAAGCCTTTACTCAAATGTGTAAAATCCTGACCAAACATAACCAACATTTAATTACATTAAATAATTAAATTCATTGTTCAGGAACCCCTTTTAGTAAGATATGAATTAGTCCCTATAAGTGTAAACATAATAAACTATTTTTCACCAATGAACATTTTGACTTTGTCCTAAAAATACTAATACTAAAATACCATACAGTGACACAGGTGTTAAACCACTGGCAATAGTCTTATACAATCTCAAAACAAAATTACTTCAACAGAATAGTAAAACTATTTTTCCAGGAAAGTAATTCTTTTGCAAAGAAGTAAACTTAAAAGATTAAATATTCCATACAGTTTGAAAAAAATTAATAATAATACACCACCCCCGGAGTATCGCAACCTATATGTATGAACATCTTTGGTGCCTTCTAGTGGAAAATAATATTATAATACTTTACATTAGTTGTGTTAATACTTATATTAACAGCTATAAAGGGTAATCTTACATTTTTCAGCTTCTGATATCACTAGTCATCGTCATCATATTTTTCATTATGGTGGCCATATCATACTTCATTATTGTGTACCTCTCAACTGTCCCGATATCAGTGGGACAGTCCTGATTTTAGGGCTCTGTCCCGGTGTCCCACCCGGGGAAATGTTTGTCTTGCAGTTGGGAATGTTGGGGGAATGTAGTTATGTAATGGGCAGCCCTCAGGGAGGAGTGACCACAACCTCAATGTGCCACGACTAAGCCTCCTCTGTGACATAGTCATGCCCATGTCCCGCTTTTGGGGAGAGACTTGCACTCATGGGCTCCTAAAGACTACACCTTCCAGAAGACCACATAGGCAGGAAGGAAGGAACTAGGGGTGGAGCTGCAGCAGAAAGGGTGGGAAACATAGTTGCCAATTCCGCTTATAACAAGCAGAATTGGGCTTGTTGTTTTCCCCAAGTTGCGGGTTTCAATTGCTGGTCGCGGGTTGCGGGTTTTTGGGCTTTACAATACACGTGTGTCAGAACCTTAATTTTTATGCCTTCCCAGCTATTTCCTCCATTCCACTTCATCCTCCTTCCTAAAAGGAAACTTCCTGTGTCAATCACGCAAACACCCGCCTCCCCCTAATGACTGAAAGTAATGTGAGAAGAGATGGGCTGGGCAATGTACTAAGGCAAATTTTGATTGGCTGCTTTGTTGTCAGTGGCTCACCAGGAAGACGGATCTGCAACAACCTGCTGAAATAAGTGCTGCAATTATAGCAGGTAACACCGCAATATACCACCCTCCCCTCCTATTCAGTAAGCTGCTGATGTCAGATGACTGCTTTCAGAGCCCTTTCTTACACTGTTATATTATGGGGCTGTATGGTATAGACATACCACTATCCTTGCATACATTATACTCAATTCACATATGTTGTGGATCTAGCCTTTTTTTCTTGCCGGGGCGATGCTGTGGTGTAATTATGGTTAACAAGAAACTGTGTGCATTTGGGGATGATTATTGAACCTGCAGCCACATCGGTTTCCCCCGTTTCAAAAGGGTAATTTACAGCATTTGCTTCTTCTTTTGCCATAGCAGTGTAGAAATCTGTTCTCTTGTGTTTATAAAGGTTTTCTAAATGGAGATTCAGTGTAGAAATTAGTGTTATAGAAAAGGACGGTCCCCTGTAAATTGGGCTTTCTTTTGGGCTTTTTAGGATTGGTTTGGGCTTGTTTTTCACTAAACGGTTGCTTGTTTTTCATTTCAGAGTTGGCAACCCTGGTGGGAAAGTAAGGGCAGGAGGCCTGCAGCAGTCTGGGAGAGGAGAGAAGACTGTGTGTGGGAGAACAGCACATTTTCACAGAGAGCTGGAGACATCAGTGTGGAGATTAGAGGTAGGTCTGAAATCCAAGCACTGTTTCCACTGTGAAAGCAGAGTGCCCAAGCAACAAGTTGAGTTGAATGCGGGAGAAATAAACAGTGGGGAGAGGAAAACAGCAGAGGAGGTCACCGGCCTGCTACCAACCTAAGTATCAGTGTATTCAATTGCTTATTCATCAAGCAAACCTGGCATTCATTCAAATTGTCATAGTGCTTTTATTGAATTGCTGCAAAATTAGGGCAGAGTTAGAGGCGTTGAGACAAGAGGATGTCTGTAGAACTACATAGATCAGCACATCAAAGTATGTGTGAAGAGAAACACTGAGTTATATAAGGATAATTTTCCTGTCAAGAGTCTAATAGTTACTGTGAACCACTATTACAGTTTCCCTTGCTATTCAGAGTGGATGGCGCAGTCTATATTTCAAGGAGGGACTCAAATTATACTTGCAGGACCATCAGTGTTAGATTGAACTGTATTAGCTGCTACCTACACCAATGGTAATCATTTTACCAATTACCACAAACCCTACAAGCAGAATCCCTACAAAAAAATCTGGTTGAAAAAAAACGACTGCAATATAATACAAAATCGAAGCTGCACATTTCCGATGCCACCAGCATGCTGGCAGGAACTCATTCGGAATATACAGCTTTCTGGCAGTTGACTTTGACGTCAATTAACAGTGCGGCCTAGATAAATGTTCATTTAAAGCAGCAATGTAGGTTAACTGTTTCATTAAACACTTTGTAGGGATCCTGCTTGTTGGGTTTGTGGTAATCGGCAAAATGTACCCAACCCACAGACACAGACTGTTCCAATTCACTGGAGTGCTGTTTGACTAAAGAGTTCCTATTTTTCAAGTGCTGTTCTGTTCACGTTATTCTTACTGCACCAACAAAAGAAAGTGCTCCAACATGATAATTGTATTTTATACAGTGAGATGCCATTCATGGTGTATGGCTGTATGTACAGGGACATATGAATCACTTTTTAGAGTGTTGTTTCTTATACAATCTTATGTTTCTTATATGCTATTTCCGTTTGAGTCTGATACAAATCGAGTCATATTTACATGTCTATTGTTAGCTTAATTATGAAATTTATATTTTAAGGGATCAGTTAAGTTGAGTTCGCCAGATGTACCTCCTATATTATATTTTTAAATTTGTAACTTGAAGCTCTCAATAATTGCTATTCTAACTCAGATGTCATTGTTTTTATTGCACCCCTTTGCTATATTTGAACCTGTGCCTATCACATTGTTAAATTGCTGCTAATCTGTTATATTTTACATTTGTATTTCTATTTTTGCTATAAAGTAGTGATTGCCATTTTTAGTATTGCACTTAATAAATGTGCCAGCTGGTTTCAGCACCCAATCCATTGTGTCTGAATTAATTGTTTTCAGATGGTGTAAAGAAGGATTTCCCTGAATCAATCCCTGGTGGGCAGAAACCCATCTATCATCAGGAAGCACAGTGAAGATTCAGGTGGGGGCACAGTCACAATGTCAAAGGTGTGAAAGAGAAGACAGATACATCCACGAATCACCATCTCCTCGCTACTACAGAAAGGGAGTATGAGCAGGTGTTACATATCCCAGAGAGGGATCAAGGCTCTGTAATATACTTCACTTTTATCCACGCTGTGTTTTAACAATAGTCATAGCTACACTGATTTATATATGACTTTCTATTCTATATTTCTCTCAGTCATATATTTCTCTGGACCCAATCACCCAGCATCATGATATCAGAATTTACGAATTAGGATATATTTTATTATTATATATTTTATTTATATTCATATTACTTGTGTATCAGCTCTAATAAAGCAGACAGTGTGGGTTATCAGTGGTAATGTTGCAATCACCTAATATGAACGTATGTTGGTCAAAGGTCAGGTAATAGGTAAGCCAGGCAGCAAAGTTATGAAGGAAATGGGAAAGTGGACCAAAGGGAGAGAATAGATGAATGTCTGAACTTTGAAAGAAGAGAATCTGTCTGTGACTACCTGCTCTAGTTTCTGATCCCTAATCTGACTGACAACCTGCTCTGGTTTCTGATCCCTAATCTGACTGACAACCTGCTCTGGTTTCTGATCCCTAATCTACCTGACTACCTGCTCTAGTTTCTGACCCCTAATCTGGCTGACTACCTGCTTTAGTTTCTGATCCCTAATCTGGCTGACTACCTGCTCTGGTTTCTGATCCTTAATCTGGCTGTCTACCTACTCTAGTTTCTGATCCCTAATTTGGCTGACTACCTGCTCTAGTTTCTGATCCCTAATCTGGCTGACTACCTGCTCTAGTTTCTGATCCCTAATCTGGCTGACTACCTGCTCTGGTTTCTGATCCTTAATCTGGCTGTCTACCTACTCTAGTTTCTGATCCCTAATTTGGCTGACTACCTACTCTAGTTTCTGATCCCTAATCTGGCTGACTACCTGCTCTAGTTTCTGATCCCTAATCTGACTGACAACCTGCTCTGATTTCTGATCCCTAATCTGACTGACAACCTGCTCTGGTTTCTGATCCCTAATCTACCTGACTACCTGCTCTAGTTTCTGACCCCTAATCTGGCTGTCTACCTACTCTAGTTTCTGATCCCTAATTTGGCTGACTGCCTACTCTAGTTTCTGATCCCTAATCTGGCTGACTACCTGCTCTAGTTTCTGATCCCTAATCTGGCTGTCTACCCGCTCTAGTTTCTGATCCCTAATCTGGCTGACTACCTGCTATGGTTTCTGATCCCTAATATGGCGGACTACCTGCTCTGGTTTCTGATCCCTAATATGGCTGACTACCTGCTCTGGTTTCTGATCCCTAATCTGGCTGTCTAGCTACTCTAGTTTCTGATCCCTAATTTGGCTGACTACCTACTTTAGTTTCTGATCCCTAATCTGGCTGACTACCTGCTCTGGTTTCTGATCCCTAATATGGCTGACTACCTGCTCTAGTTTCAGATCACTAATCTGACTGACTACCTGCTCTGGTTTCTGATCCCTAATCTACCTGACTACCTGCTCTAGTTTCTGATTCCTAGTCTGGCTGTCTACCTGCTCTAAATTCTGATCCCTAAAATGGCTGACTACCTGCTCTGGTTTTCTGATCCATAATCTGGCTGACTACCTGCTCTGGTTTCTGATCCCTAATCTGATTACCTGCTCTGGTATCTGATCCCTAATCTGGTTGACTACCTGCTCTGGTATCTGATCCCTAATATGGCTGACTACCTGCTCTGGTATCTGATCCCTAATATGGCTGACTACCTGCTCTAGTTTCTGATCCCTAATCTGTCAGATTACCTGCTCTGGTTTTTTATCCCTAATATGGCAGACTACCTGCTCCAGTTTCTGATCCCTAATCTGGTTGATTACCTGGTCTAGTTTCTGATCCCTAATATAGTTTACTACCTGCTCTGGTTTCTGGCCCCAATTAAGCTGACTACCTGCTCTGGCTCTTCACTTCTGCTCAGGATTCATCTCCTGTTTTGGTTCCTGCATCTAAAGAACACTTTGTTGTGTAAGTATATTTTTTCAGCATTGCTTCCCTCTCCCTGCAGTGTTCTTTAGCCTCAGTGTCAGCTGCACACTACAATCAGTTCTCTGAGCTGTCATCAATTCTGCCCATCAGCTGTGCTTCATCAATTCCTCAGGCATCACACTTACATAAGCTACAGCTCATGTTACTTTCCATGTCACAGCCTTGCAGATTTCACATATTGCCATCCCGTATCTGCTTACCTTCGCTGGCATTACTGTTCCCTCAATCTGCAGACTTGAAATCAACTCCACTGTCTCAGCAGTGCAGCACTAGTGAACTTCAGACTTCTATCACTTACTCCAATGAATCAGCATATGTGTTCCCCAAGAGGAGATCAGCTTGTTTTGAGTTTATTTCCATGCTCTCTGTACAGTAGCCCTGACCTGAAATGAACACTTCAGTAAGATTAATCTAACAAGGAATTCCCAAGGAAAACAACAACACACTTGCAACAATAAATGTTAAGGATTGTTTATTGAAATTATTATTATTATTATTACTATTGTCGTAGATTTGTAAGGCGCCACAGTGCTCCGCAGCAAAACTTTATATGCCAAATGTTTAAAGAGTGGATGTGGGCTACTGTAATTGTTTTATGCAATGATATCTGTTTAACAATGTGTTTTAATGTTTTTAAGTAATGAGACTATATCGATATGCTTTGAACACATCCCTCCTGACGAAGTTATTGAGATTAAATGCATAGAGGGAGTAGACGCTGAATACCTGTTGTGAGAGCTGCTCGATCGATCCTACACTGGGGTTTGGAAAAGGAAGTGTAAGCCGACTTGTGAAATTTGACATGCTGTTTTAAATTTTTACTTCTGGTACGTGTATTACTGTGGTTTTAAGAAATTTTACTTTTTTGGTATAATGCACTATGGAAGCTCCCCTGTCTGTTTAACATTTCAGATATAAATGCATATACTTACATGCAAGGATAGCATAGCGATGCAGCTTGACAGTGTTAATAGTAAATGCAAAAGTCAAAAATTGCATTAACCTATTCATATAAAGTAAAGTGTAATTTTTAGTACACAATGCAGAAAAGTGTCTTAACTGTGCTATTAATAAATGTGACAGTCACATTTCCATATAATTAAGTACAAACATCTGCACCTCAAATATTTACTCCTTCAAAAATCCAGTGGGAGTCTTCATTGCTGCAGTAGTCCAAATGGAAATGACAAATAAGTAATTAGAATAGAGGGCCTAGACTTATCCTAATCTAGACCTGGAGCTAATGAGTTATAGTAAATCATTTGGAGGCGTCAATGTGCCAACAGCCAATCAGAAGCAACTGCATAGTGGTGCAGGTGTTGTCATCATCATTGTGTATTGTCACAAACGCCCAGCCTGTCCCAGATTCAGCAATCTCCACAGCTGGCGTTACCTTAGTCACTTAGCAATGAATACACAATTTATGCCACCACAAAGGATTTATTATGGTGTCCTTACGTTCATCAAAACAACGTATTAATGTTTCACACTTAAATCACATACACATGTAGCATGAGCCTCCCTGGGCTTCGTAAGTTCACTAAGAATCATGGAGAACACACAAGATTAACTTTATTTAATCTGAAAAATGGTTCCAAAGCTTAGTTACAAAAAATTAATAACAAGACATACAATATGTTACACAAATAAGTTTTATAAAATAAAATGGGAAATAAAACTACTTACTAGTTAAGACTTGGCGTGTGTGTGATGGAACACAAATAAGAAATATGAGACATTTCAGTAGTGATAGACCAACTGATGAAATGCACACTGTGATGTCTAAAGCAAACGGGCCTTTGGAGTTTAGCTGTCAAGAAGAAAAGATTGATCTTCCAAATGTCACAGGGCATTCAAAGTGAGCTAAGGATGTCCTGAGATCTGGAATGTTCACAGGACCTGAGTTCTCACCTCTGCTCGCTCGGCTTGGCTGGTCAGGTCCACATCCTCAGCATACCAAAAAAAGCTCCTCATAAATGCTTATCTATCTCTTTCTGGATAATTTCAAACACTTGCATAGGTTTAGACTCATGTCATCTAGCAAAGCACACGTTAAGATTACATTACAAGGTTACATACAATATACATTGTCATAGCTGAATATTAAGGAAAAATAACAATAATACATAATTGTCACATGTATCTTTACATAAAGCCTCTAGTTCCCACAAGAGTTATGGCTCCTAAGAGGCGCATCTGGGTATGCTTCCACATCTAATTATGTTGCTTCTACAGGGGACATCAATACTGAACTCAACTTACTGTTACACTCATGGGTACACTCAGTCTAGATTTGTGAGGGCCTAGCAAGGCGCGGAGTCTAACAGGCCCCTGGTCTTCACTAAGAACCACCGCAAGGTGAGATAGGCTTGGCTGCAAAGTGACTGCAGGTCGCGGCCCCTGGTTTGGCACCTAGACGTGAGCGGGACAGGAGAATATGACAACACAATGGAAATAGTAATCAGGTACCTTGAGGGGTGCAGTGCAGGATCACTGGTCGGGTAGCAGACGGCACACTGGATGAGCAGGAGAGTAGTCTGGTCACAAGCCGGTTCGATACACAGGTCAGATGGCAGTGGTACACAGGACTGAGTAGAAGAGTAGTCTGGTCACAAGCTGGTTCGGTACACAGGTCAGATGGTAGCGGTACAGAGGACTGAGCAGAAGAACAGTCTGGTCACAAGCCGGTTCAGTACACAAATCAGATGGCAGCGGTACACAGGACTGAGCAGGAGAGCAGTCTGGTCACAAGCCGGTTCAGTACACAGGTACCGCTGCCATCTTACACAGGTAAGATGACAGTGGTACACAGGTCCACGGAATTAACTAACAAGGAAGCCAAGCCTGGTACACAGGGAAAACAGCCAAGAGAGACACGCTGGAACACACAAGCGCAGAGTCAGGAGGGCTAACCTGTTGATCTGACACAGAAGTACGTCTATTCCTCCTTTTTATTTGAATTTCCCGCGGAGAAGTCAAGTGACGCCTCCGACGGGGAGTCACGTGATTCTCCTCACCACGGACAGGGCCGGATTAACCATAGGGCTAAATGGGCTACAGTCCAGGGGCCTATGGCATCCAGGGGGCCCTTGAAAGTGCTCAGCAGCAGTATTGATCGGTCGGGGGCGGGGGCGCCCCCGGTGCAATCAGTGCTGCTGAGCACTTTCACTGCGGTCCTTCTCCGGCGCGCTGTAGTCTCCTTACTGAGGAGATCTCGTGAGTCTCACTCTCACGAGATCTCCTCAGTAAAAAGCCTACAGCGCGCCGGAGAAGGAGGTAAGTGCCAGGGGGAGGGGGGGGCGCGGGCAGCTCGGATCACGGGGTGGGCTCCTCACGGGGAATGGAGGCCCCCTTAGCCCAGGGGCCTCCATTCCCTTAATCCGGCCCTGACCGCTGACCCGGAAGTACAGCTGACAGCACTGGATCGTGGGCAGGTAAGAGCTCTTACACTTACAATTGCCCGTCCCTGTTCTGCCTATCGAGTAATGAAGACACGCAAATCAAAGACACACACAAATATTTTTATGGACGCATTTTGGTGTACATGCGCAGGTCCATATCATAGCTGTCAGTCATTGTCTGGTCACACGGGATATCCTCCTCCCTTAAATCAAAGACAATCTCTCCACAAATCTTAATCATGCATAATACTCAAGTCTTGCAAAAATAATAATAAGATAACTTGCTGGTGATTAGTAGAAGGACTTCCTTTGATGTAGGGGAGGGGGAGGGACTACTGTCAGCAATGTAGGCTGTCTGGACTGTGAATATCTTAAATCAGAGTATGACTTACAGAACTGTTATAGACCTACTTCAATCAGCAATTATATATAGTGTGTTAGCATTCTAATGAGGTGTCTAAAAGAGGGAGTAAGCAGGAATCTATAAAAAAAAGATGTGAAGAAGCACAGAAAAAGATATATGGTACATTGTAAAAGTCTTCACACCCTTGACCAATTATCTCATTTCACCGAATAGCAAACCCTACAGTGAAATTTTGTCATCTGTGATATTTTTATTTTAAAACACTGAAACTCAAAATTAGTTGTCTTATTAATGTAACATTGTTGTATGTTACAAAACCATATTATGAATAAAGATAACTGAAATTTGCTGTTATGGATAAAAAGCCCCACAGCTAAAGAATCATTATTCAGGTTGCAAATTTGAAGGACAGCTGTAAAATCAAAGACTAAAGAACATTCTAAAGAATTTAGAGATAAAGTAATTAAAATGACTAAAGGAAAAAGATACAGTGAAACAAAAATGGACAAAGAAAAAGGTACAAATCAATATCCAAGTGTTTGGATGTCCCACTGTTGCTTCAATTATGCTGAAGTGGAAGCTACATCAAACCACCCAAACACTGCCTCAAAACTCTGTGCCAATCAAAAGGAATCTTGTAAGAGAAGCCACAGGGAGTCCATCAATCATGTTGCTGAGACTACAATAAAGGTGCATTGGTCAACAATAGTAAGAGCTCTGCATAACACTAGTACAGGAGGGAGGCACAAAAAAATAATTACTCAAAAGAAAACATGCTAAAGCTTCTCTGGAGTTTTTGAATAAAAGCATTACAGTGACCCAGTTCAGTCCATATCTACAGTGAAATATGATGGTGGTAGCATTCTGTTATGGGGCTGCTTCTCATTAGCAGCAACTAGGTATCTTGTTAAAATAGAAGGAATGGATGGTGTTACTTCATAAACAACAGTTCTTTCCTAGTTCACTTCCTACCTATCGAACAGCTTCTTTAGTGTTTCTACCTCTGGTACATCTTCCCCTCCACTCCCACTATCTGTTGGGGTCCCACAAGGCTCTGTTCTTGGCCCTTCACTTTTTCATTGTACACCTCTTCTCTTGGGCACTAATTCACTAATTCGGCCTTCAATACCACCTCTACGCTGATGACCCCCAAATCTATACCTCTTCCCCTGACCTCTCTCCTTCTGTATTATCTCATGTAACTAACTGTCTTTCAGCTGTTTTCACATGGATGTGCCACCGCTACCTAAAGTTTAACATGTCCAAAACAGAGATTATTATTTTCCCTGCTGCCAGAATCACCACCTTCCCTCAATTCTCCCTCGCTGTCAATAACACCACAATTTCCTCAGTCTCCCAAGCCCGCTGCCTTGGTGTCACACTTGACTCCGCCCTCTGCTTTATTCCTCACATCCAGACTCTCCCCCAGTCCTGTCAATTCCAACTTAAAAACATTGCTAGAATACGCCCTTTTCTACTCAACATGCTATCAAACTCTTATCTGTTCTCTCTTCAACTCCCGTCTTGACAATTGCAACCTCCTGCTATCTGGCATTCCTGACACCCATATATCTACACTTCAATCCATCCTAAATGCTGCTGCAAGACTGATCTTACTCTCTCACAGCTCACAGCTCACAGCTTCACATCTGCTGCACCACTTTGCAAATCCCTACACTGGCTCCCTGTGTCCTCCAGAATCAAATTTATATTATTCACCCTTTACTACAAAGCCCTTAACAACAACACCCCTGCATACATCTCAACTCTCATATAAAAATACACTCCCTCCAGACCTCTTAGGTCTACCTCTGACTTGTTCTTTGTTTTGTCTCTGGTAACCAGCTCTCACTCCCGCCTACAAGAGTTCTCTTGTGCTGCTCCCGACTTATAAGAAAATTTGTCAAGTGTCTGATCACTTTTGTATGGCACTATACATTATATACATAAACAAGATTGCATGGTTATGAAAAAGTGCATTTAATATATTACAACATTTATTGTTCATGATATTATCATTTTAAATAGTATGCTAAAAAAACAGATATGTTAGGCGAAGTCCCTGTGCTCTTCCGTCAACCAGGTGCATCAGGTCCTACCACCCAGCGGCCGCTTCAGCGCATGAGCAACGGGATGCTAGATTGACAGCCGGCGGCAGCAGCTTCCATCACCGCTGCCGGCACTTCCAATTTCCTTATAAGGGAGGCTCTGTGCCAGAGTATCAGATCTCCTCACTCTAGACTTGTATGTGCTCCAAGCATCTTTGTCTGTCTTTCTGGTTTTGGACTCGGCTTTCCTTGACTCTCCCTTTTGATTCTCCCTTTGGCTTGGTAACTTGCTCCTGTGTTTTGACTCCGGCCTGTCTGACTATTCCTGGTACTGAGCTGACCGCATGGCTTGACCTCGGCTCCCCTGACTGTCTGACTCCTCTCACCTACCTCACTGATTGCCCTCCTGGAGAACCGCGACCTGTGTGTTCCCCGCAGTTAATTCCAAACTCCCTTGCAGGGGTCCCTGATGAAGACCATGAGCACGTTAGACTCTGGACCACCAGATAGGGTAGTGCTAAAATCAGCATGTTGTTTAGCATTTGAGGCACAGTTGCTGACAGGATACAGTTAAATTAGATAACTAGAAAACCCTTTTTTTGATTGTCTGACTGGTCTGTGCATGTAGCGATGTATGCTGTAATGCATATAAAATTGTGACAGTTGAACAGTTTTGATGCATGCTGCTACAATGTGGTCTTTCAAAAAAGTCGAAGACATCATATTAGAAGAGTACTGGACAGATAAGGTAGGGTAAAACTTGCATTACTTTATTCACAACATTTTCTCTTATATGACACTTTACTGACATATATATGTTGTATGATGTAATTACAGCAGGGGATTACCTGCAAAGGAGTAATCTTATTTTAGAGATATGACTGATGCTTTCTTATGAAAGTGCTAGCCCACTGCTGCCTGGATGATTTTATAGGTTATTTAATCACAACCATATTTAGCTAGTAATATAGTACACCTCTATCTTACTCAAATTTGTACAGTGTTCACTTTAGTTTATTATTATTATTATTATTATTATTATTATTATTATTATTATTATTAGCATTCGTACTGTAGCTATATTTATTTCAATGAAAATAGTTTATCTGTCACAGGCAGAGCACATAATCGCAGGGGGAATGAATCCTCCACCCCTGCGATCGGATCCTGGTGCCTGGCTGTCACGGTGACAGCCAGGCTGAAGACAGAATAGCGGAGACCAGCGGCGGGCCCCAGGTAAGTATGTGTTGCTCATGGGGGGCCCGCTCATGGGGGGGGGGGGGGGCGGGTGGCACGGGGGCCCGTACTGGGCCCGGTTTTTTCTGAAGGTGGCCCTGGCTGTGACCATACAGTTTTATTGTATATCATTTTCTAAATTGCCTGCTATGAGACAATATGGTCTCATAAAAGTAAATATTAATTAAATGTTTTTCAGGTTAAATGGTACCCCACTTTCAGAGATTTATTCTGCACTAACAGTGATACAGTGCATAACAGAATAGACATTCAAAGTATTTAAAACAATAGTAACAGTGTCAATGTGGGGTATAGTGTCTTGAAAAAAATGTATCTAAGCACACACGAACTGTAAATTGTAACTGTAGAAAATAATAATTCCATTTTGTTACTTCCTGGAAAAGGTCTGAGGGTTATCTCAAAGAGCGTGTGGCAGAATGCCCAGGTAATATGGCCATAATGAATGAGAAAAACAAGCCTGATTATTACATTGTGAGTATGTTATTATGATAAAATAGAAACTCCACTTTTCAATGCAATGTTTTATACGAAATTAGTGTGACCTTCTTACTGGTCGAAAGGCAACTACTTTATATTTACTGCATATCTGCAACCTCCACCAAACATTCTTATTTTAAGTGAAGAGTAAGATGGTAATATTGTTGTTGTGTATCTCCTTACACCAGAATAGGCAGGGGTGGGATGAGCAGAGGACAGCAAGCATTGGCTGAGTCGAGTAAGGGCAACACAATTCGACCTGAAAATATCTGTAGATACTCCTTTTAGGAGGTGTATCTCTTGCGGGTGCTGGAGGGCTGGTTCAACAAGACGCAATCATGATTATGATCAGCAGCAATATCTAACGATCTCTGGATGGCTGATTGTGTATTGACTCTACAACTGATTGACCCTGTATTTCAATCATTATATGAAGTTGCAGCCGTCTATTTTGAATTGACATTTCCATTTGGACTACTGCAGGAAAGAAGATTCCCATTTTATTTTTAAAAGGGAAAACAACAGATGTTTGTATTTGAAATTGAATTAATTTGCTTTTTGTATTTTTTTTGTATTTAATTACATTTTATATGTAAAATTTGACTCACATTTATTAATTTCACTATCAAGATACTATTCTCTCTTGAGTATATGACACTTCATTACATTATCATATTTTGTACAATGGGGTTATTTACTGTCATGCACAGTACAGTCCCTCCTGCACTAAGTATGCCGCTTGATGTCCCTGAAATGTGCATAGGAGGTCACATGACGTGGAAGTCGGCAGCACCCATCCTAATAAGAACGGGAACAGCTGGCTGGGGGGTGCAAGAGAAAGCTCAATGGCAGCAGGCGTGGCACCGGCAGCCTGTTGCCCACCGCTGCTCAACACTATCAATACACTTACCTGGGACATAAGGATACACAGTTGTTATGACTGATGTACTCCTAGTACAAAGGCTCCTGATTTTGAGCTGCATGTATCTTGAAACATTTACACACATATGTACTTTTTTTACATGCGTCTTTTTCCTACGTACATTCGGAGCCCGAATGCATCCACTTCTAAATGAGTCTCCTAGTAGTCAACAATTGTGTACAACTACTGCCAACCGTTTACATTTCCTGTTGTTATTTTTCATAGTTACTTTAAATAGATATTAGCTCATAAACTGTACAACATTAAAACAGATGCTGAAAATTGCACCTAACAACAGAAGTAGTACTGCACAGTTGGACAGTACTAAAACAAAAGGATACTCATGAACAAAACAGGGGCTGTTCCTGGAAGCAACTCACAGAATATTTCTTAATAAGGGATTATTCAATATTTGTGTTTGTTAAGCATTAGGGGTTATTGACATGTTATTTAATGTTATTTCTGAATGTCTATTGTTATAAAAAGGACAAACAAGACCTATGGGTTAGAATAATGAAGAGGGGTAGTGTTTGGAAGTAATAGCATTAGGAGTGTCACGCTCTAGGTTCTGGAAGAACCCGTATGGTCTGCTTGAGTTGATGCTACCCTCCAAGAGGTACAAAGTCTAATGGAAAGAGAGATATTTACCCGGGACCCTCACAAGGGAGATTGAATTTAGCGGCTCCCTAACTGCAGGTCGTGGTTCTCAAGGAGGGTCACAAGCGAGACAGAGAGAAGTATATTCTGCAGGTAGATGAGGCAGAGAGGTCCTGTGGAGCTAGGAAGCCCCTAGGGTCAGGATCATGAGGAAGCGCGATAGCCTGCAGGTAAATAGAGAATAGAAGCACCGATGTGCAGGAGATGGAGACTGGTAGAAATACCCTGCAGCAGGGTGATGCTGTAACACTGGGGAGAGCTGAGAACAGGTATTGGTGGTAACGCTCTGCAGCAGGTTAGTGCTGACACACCGGGAGAGCTGGGAGCAGGTGTAGGTGTTAATACTCTGCAGCCGGATGACGCTGTAACACCGGAGAGCTGGAAGCAGATAAAGGTGGTAAAACTCTGCAGCAGAATAATGCTGTAACACTGGAGAGTTGGAAGCAGGTAAAGGTGGTAATACTAGAAAGAGTTTATGTAACAGCGCTGAAACTTGGGAATACATCCAATAATGAATCCACGTGGAATAAATCAAATAAATTTATTAAACTAAAACAGTATACAACAATAAAATATCAGTGCACTGATAACACTCCCACTTGCTATCTAATGCATGCAAAAAATCATCATGGTTCAGATGTTAATAGAGAATTCCGTCAATCGTTCCTGTACAGAACACATGATGTTAATAAAGGTCCCACGAAGGCTTTATAGATAAAAAAAACCTCTCCAAAAGTAACAATATATGACAGCATGAAATGCTAAATGTTACACCATGCCAGTGCTAACAAAATCTCCACAGTATATAGCAACTTGTAAATAGGCTTGAACAATATGTACAGCGTGGAAAGCTGGAGGTTCCACCATAAGTATTATCGGAATCTCCACAGTGTATAGCGGCTTATGATTAGGCTTAAACACTCTGGCTCCCGGCCATGTCAATGGGACTTATGACCGATAGTTAGCCTTTTACCATATTGGCACGATAAATCCACATCCATGCATACGAGGGTTAACGCTCCCACACTGTCTCTACAATGAGTATGAATAAATTTGTTACTTTCCTGTGCTTGATCTGTGATCCGTCCACACCCTTCAGAGTATCTGGGTGGTTGTTAGCTGGCTCCGTGGATACCGTGTGTCCGTGAGCCGCCTGATTCCGTTTAATGATACTCCGTGCTGGTAAGCCTATGGAAAGAAGTTCTTAGAAATAGAAATCCTTCGGTACAGCGGGATCTACATTGTTGTCGATGTAGTTGAAATCCTGACGCGTTTCTTCACCGTAGTGATTTCATCAGGGGAAAAATAGTGTATGTAAAGGTGGTAATACTTTACAACAGGATAATGCTGAAACTCCAGATAGCTGAAACCAGGTATTGGTGATAGCACTCAGCAGCAGCAGGAGAACAGGGGCCAGACTGGAAAATGTCTAGACAGGAGAGGAGACCTGAAGATTTGGCACTCAGGTAAGGAAACAGGTGCTTTAAATAGAGAGGCAATCAATCAATCAATGAATCAGGTGAATGAAAGAGAGTTTTGAAAAGGGCTGGTCTGGCACATGCGCAGTTAAGATAGGTAAGTTGGCGCCTGCCAATGGAAGACACAGTAGTCAGCGGGTCCTGTGCCTGACAATACCCCCCCTTTAAAAGATGGGTGCCGAATACCTGATTCTGGGTTTGCTAGGAAATCTGGAGTGGAATCTCTTCACTAGGGATGGAGCTTTGACATCAGAAGAATCGACCCAGGAGCATTCTTCCAGGACAGAACCCTTCCAATCTAATATATATTTGATTCTTCCACGTGAGAGTTTAGAGTCTAGAATTTGGCTAATTTTGAAATATCCTCCATTTGAAGAGAGAGAAATGATGAAGTGGTCGGTTGATGACCAAAGGTTTCAGCAGAGAAACATGGAAGATGTTGTAAATACGCAAAGAGGCAGTAAGTTCGAATTTGAATGATACAGGGTTGATGATCCAGAGAATCTTGAGAGGTCCAATAAATCGGGGCTCAAACTTCATGCATTGCATCTTGAGATGAATATTCTTAGTGGAAAGCCACACTTTGTCTCTGGGTGTCAAAGGAGGAACAGCCCGGGGTTTTCTGTCCTTTATGATGGATAGACTTTTCTTGAGACATCTCAAGGTCTGGGTCCAGATGGAGGAGAAGTCTTGATGAAGGTAATCAACTGCAGGAACCTGGTTGGAAGGGAGGGCAGAAAGTCTATGCAAATTGGGATGCAGGCCAAAGACAGTAGAGAATGGGGTAGAAGAGGTTGACTCATGATAGAGATTATTATGAGCAAAATCCACCCATAAATAGGAATGGGTGGGCAGATCTAAGAAAAAGAGGTCCTCTTGACTCCAGTGTGTCACGGGCACTAGGAGTTTCTACCCAGGATTCACCAGGTGTGATTATGCTTACCAGAGGAGTGGAGTTTATCACAGCGATCCTCTGGGCAGTATGGTGAATGGTTGGAACAGTACAACAACTTAGGATAAGGAATGTCAATGGAGAGTCAGCGACTTGCAGCTATGCGGCAGGAGAGTCAGCGACTTGCAGCTATGCAGCAGGAGAGTCAGCGACTTGCAGCTATGCAGCAGGAGAGTCAGCGACTTGCAACTATAATGCGGAGGTAGGTATAACAACTGATGTACAGTGAAGACTCGTGCCAGTGCAGGTGGGTAGCGGGGAGAGTCAGTGGTCTGCGGATAGCAAGTTGTACCACTGCTGTGATGGGAAGAGTTGTCCAGGTGCAGGCAGGAGCGGGAGCGTCAGTGGTCTGCGGATAGCAAGTTGTACCACTGCTGTGATGGGAAGAGTTGTCCAGGTGCAGGTAGGAGCGGGAGCGTCAGTGGTCTGCGGATAGCAAGTTGTACCACTGCGGTGATGGGAAGACTTGAATAGCGGGTAGTCTGTAGCGGCAAGTATACCACTGATGAGCAAGGGAGACTTGTCCAAATGCAGGCAAGCAGCTGAATAGCAAATAGTCTGTGGCGGGTACGTTACCACTGATGAGAAGAGCAGGGTTGTCCAGGTACAGGTATGCAGCGGAATTGCAAGCAGTCTATAGCGGGTACATTTATCACAGAAGAGCAGATAAGGCTTGTCCAGGTGTAGGCATGCAGCAGAGTTGAGGTAGTCTGTAGCGGGCAAGTTTACCAAGGATGAGCAGAGAGGACTTGTCCACAGCAAAACCAATCACATGAGCAGAACACAGGAAACACCTAGGAGTCTCAAGGGAATGAGAACCAAGAACAGGCAACGATACTAAGGACACAGTTGCCTTAAATAGTGAGTGGTGATTGATTCACCAATAGGATTAAAAGCAAGGTTTTAAGTTCAAGAGTCCTGCACATGCGCAATCCAGTCAAGATGGCGGACGGCCGCGGCTTAGGACAGGCGCCGACAGGAATGAGAGAGAGCCACGTACTAGACCAGAGGCACTAACCGTCCTGTGAGTGACACAGTGTTGGGGAAGAACATGGATCAACAGCGGCAAGAATCTTGCTAAAAAGAAAGAGATATAGGTTAATTCAGTATTAATCATTCCCATCGGTTAATGAAGACATTGTTGAAAGACTTGCCCAAATTTCTTACAAGTCTTCTAATGAGGCTGTTAGTTTGGTTAAAAAGGCAGGAAGGGGGGCTATTATGGCACAAGTAGACATAGAATTGACTTCTTCCAGGGATCATTTATATTTGGATAAGTGCCTCCAAATGATTTCCATATCCTGCATGAAGCATTTATCATGATCTTTGAATGTGTGAAGATGATTTAATGATAACAGGGTCATATGTGGTAATATGTTGCAAAAATTATATGAGTCCCACACTGTATGTGTGGTTTCACTTATTTTTGGGTTCCTTTGTCCAATGAGAAATCTGAGTCTGGATACAGTAGTCAAACTCTTGGCTATAGATGTTGATTATGTGTGTCAGGAATGTTGATTACATGTTGATGACTTTCAGGAACTGCTTAGTGTAGTGCATTATGCCTGCTGTTCCATAAAATGACCCTTCACTACTTGTAGTCCCTCTTGAAATAAAATTGAATGTTTGTCTGCAGTGTTGTGCCAATTGATAGACTTTTATGCAGGCAATTGGTCCTGGCAATGGTTGGGGTTAAGATTTTAATGGCAGGTCTTTTTGTTTGAGTAAATTCATGGATAACTAATAAATGTATCTTTTCTCAGAAGCAGAACGGACAGTGGGGTTTTGAGCCTACTTTCAGGGACAACGGTGCATAAAATGATACTCTAGAGGGAAAATGTATCAAGTTGAGAGTTTTCCGGCAGATTTGAAAAAACATTCATATTCTAGCTATCATTTATTTAGTACATTTTACAAAATGATAGCTAGAAACTGATTGGTTGCTATAGGCAACATCTCCACTTTTCAAACCCGCTGGAAAACTCTCAGCTTGATACATTTACCCGTAGGAGTGGAATGACACTGGCTTGATCAAGAACTTAATTTGCTTTGACCTGCAACCTATTAATAGTTTTTGAGGTTTGGGAGGATCAGATACCCAATAATTCTATGAATATTTCTTCAGATGCTTGGCTTTGGTGATGCTCATTAATAATATCATGGCCACCTCACCACCCATGATTAACTTGTTGATGCCCTTTGCAGTTCTTGAGAAAGATTATTTAGTTATTGACTACACATGTGCCTGAGCTAATGATAAAGAGGCTCTCAATGACTTATCTTGCAGATAGATGAGTTTTTGTTAAGACCTGGGACCTGGGTCTCAGAATTTCCCTGTTTGTTACCCAGAACATCTTTGGATGGTAAGTTGGGAGCAATGTGAGTAATGATGTTCTTAGCTTCTTCTAAATGACATCTAACTGTAATGGCTTGAGTTGAGGAGTGTGTGCAGGGCCCAGTTATAGAAGAGATTAAAAAGCATCTGGCATGGTAATATTTGACCAAGTGGGATAGGGAATATATGCCAGTTTTATTAATGCACAGATCAATGGGCATAGATATTGATTTTATGCCCATATTGGTGGGTTCACCCAGAAATGTTTGTTTATTTTCTAGGTTTTGCAGTTTTTAAGTTCTAACTTGGAGGTGTGGGTTTCAGTGTGGAGGCGTAGGGGTCTTATTCCTTTAGGATAGGTGCAACAATGTAGATCTTTAGGTGGGATTTAGATGACGATACAGTAGAGCAGAATGGTCAATAGGAATCAGTGATATTTTCTCCCAATACTAGACCCCAATTAATAGAATGTTGATGGATGTATCCTCATTTCTTTTAAATGTCCTTGTTTAGTTTACAGGATTACAGAAATTCATAATTTGGATTTTAAGAAACTAAATTATTTGCTGAGATAACAATAAAACAAAATTGAGACCAGGAGGAGTATTGTTTGACCTGTCTAGATAAGAAGTTTATTGGATGGGATTCAGGTAGATGACCTTGTCTCAAGTAATGCTTAAGATGAATTAAATGGTTGGCCCTGAATTGGATATGGAATAAAATTAACGCCTTGTCAAAATGTGTTTGGCTAAATGGAGTTTAAGTATACATCATAGAATGCTTAAGTCAAATCATGAGTATCTGTGGAATGATGTGGTCCACAATGCAGTTGGGCGTGACATATTTTATTTACAGTTAATAAAAGGAGTTGAATTAGCCTGTTAGTATTTGTTTGAAACATACACTACAGAAAAAATATGGGGAAACTTTTGTTTTACAATAGCACTATAAATAATTTATTACATTAGGGGAGCCCAAAAATTAATTTATTACATTAAGGTTGCACTATATTATTTATTTACTACAGTATTATTATTTATTTATTGTATTAAGGGCACTACTCAGACATTAACTATGGGGCCAAGACTTGTAGAGCACTGCAGTTTGAAGTGTGATTTTGAAAACCACAGGTTCATAAATTGCACGGTATATATACCTGCTTTTGAAAAAATCAGCATGGCAGTTTCAAACTGTGTGGTTTTAAATCATGCTATTTTATGTGCAGCTTGGCTTTTAGTAAATCTGATGGTTTCAAACTGCACATAAAATCATCCAAAAAAAACCTTGCATTTTGCAAATCCGCACGTTAGTAAATTAACCCTCAACAGTCATTTTGAGTGTGGTATTACAGGGTAAGCAGAGTGAGGCTAATTTTACAGTATACAATGCGTATTAAATTTGTATGTCAAAATGACAAAATCTGTATGGGTGCAAACATTTGAACGTTCTGATGTGAGGAGCTGAAAAATTAGATTTTCAGTTGCAGCACTAGATATTTAAATAGGAGTCAAGAAGTGAAAAGTGCACAAAAAGTTTTTCCCCCTGCAAAAGGACTAAAGGACTTGTTCTTCTACAGACACAGACAGTGTCGGGCTGGGGCATGAAGGGCCCACCGGGGGACTGCAACGCTAGGGGCCCACCAGAGGGGGTGTGGCCAGCCATCATAGAGGCGAGACCAGACACTAAAGCGAGAGTGGTCAGCCCACGAAGGACAGCTAGCACCATAGTGTAGTATATAAAGAATGCAGTATGCTCATCCTTCTCTTTTAAAATGACAGGCTGACTGCGCACTTAGTTACTAACCTGCTCATGCTCCTCTGGGCGGTTGGATATCCGGAACTCCTACTCTCATCTGCCCTGCTCAAAGTGAAAAACACACTACCGCGCGGGTTCAGAGAGCCCAGACGCAACTCTCTGCACCTGTGTGGTAGTGTGTTTAACGGGAGTGTTTGGCAAAAACGGTGAGGGGCGGGAGGAGTTGTGCTCTACCCCTACTGTTGCAAGAGCAGCATTAACACAGGTTATCCCTCTCTACGAACTAATAATATACTGAAAGTTAAGCGCTCATTGACTTATGTATTATTCCAAGTGTATTGCTAATAATAAAATTTGTATTCTTTTATCTTGAATACAATTCGTATTTTTCTATATCTTGTATTAGGCTGTGAGCAAGAGGCTCGGTTCAATTAGTGGGATAACATTTAATGTTAGTTTTATCACAATTTATTGAATCCTGGTTAAAATACATAAAAATACATTAATATAGACAAATAAAATACTCCAATTAAACCACAGTATTTATATTATAAGGCATTGATTTCTATATACATACATATGGTATGGCATCAATTGAACATACATAAAAAATCAGGTATATAGACCTGGACTAGTCTAGCTACTGGGAGGCAAATGGCAGTGGGTATAAATGCTGCATTGATCCAGATATAACACAGTCACTGATATCTCAATAAAATAATGTTCATAGCATACAAGTCCAGTAGATGGGAATTGGTATTTCTTTAAGTCTCTGCTAGTGCAATATAAATATTCAGATCACTGTCCACATATATCACATGGTTATTGCTGCAATGCTTTCAAATTTAACTTTGTTTACTTGCAGTTTCGATGTATATAGAGATGGTGGCCGGGTACCCAGTGTGCTGAAATCAGAGGATGTTTCTCGTGGTCCGTGCTTGTTACTGTTGGAGAGGAAGGTGCCTGAGTTCCACTGTGGAACGCATCTGTCCCTTCCTGTTCTTGCGTATGTTCAAAAGATAAATTTTATGCAAGTCGGGAGTCAGCTGTTTTCCTAGCTCCTCCCTAACAATGGAGGGGGCGTGGCTATAATGTGGCAGGGCCTACCGGTGGATAGTCCTGCTGCCCTGCAGGCCAGTCCGAGCCTGGACACAGACACAAAGGTGGTGTAGATAGGGTCTTGGCCAGTTCTTTTAATGATCTTCAAGGTGCTCTTAATGTGGGAGAGCAAATTACTTAGCAGATTAATATTGCATACTTGCTAACATTTTAAAGTGCCCCTCCAGGAGTTCCCAGAGGGCGGTATGGGAAGAGTGGGTGGGTTATGTCAAAACACATTATTTTTTGCCCAGCCCCTGTGACATAATCATACGCATCATTTCACAGGGTGGGGGGTTGTGCTAAAATGGCACGATCCCCTAATAATTGCATCATTGCAGCTCTTATTCTGCCCACTTCATTAGGAAGTGGGTAGTGCGAGCGACCTACTTGTAATTTGGGGGCCTCCTGGACATTCCGGGACAGTTGGCAAGTATGTCCTATCGCTGTAAGGAAAATATTTATAGTGGCACATGTAAAGTGACAATCCGAAAGTCTACTGAAGCATATGATTTATTGAAAACACATGGGGCTTAACAGAGCAGTATTTTAGTAGAAATACCGAAAAGATGAACTGAATGAAGGGAGTGGTCCTAATGTAACAGAAGGTAGGTCTTTGAATTAATGTTTTAACTATTTCACCCAAAGGTATTTCCAGTTGAACCCCCAATCCCACAAAAAGTAGGCACAGAAGTCTTTTCCAAAGGCAGTTTAAAAAAATTGGAATTTGTGGCTGCTCTTATGTATGTGCACGAAAACAGATTTTAGATTTGTAAATGAGCTACAATGTGGATGAAAGATAAAGCCTTTGCTTATTATCTTTTGTGAGAGTTCCTTTTGTTTCTTTTACTTTGTTTGTTACTTTTATTGCATAACTTATGTATTATGCATTATCATTTGTTGTTTAGTTTTATTATGCATTATCATTTGTTGTTTAGTTTTAATATGAAGAATGCTCTCGAGAGATAATACCATCTTTGATACAAATCCTAAGGCAAATCACGCTGCAACTTCTCAGCAAGTAAGCACCAATACAGATGGTGTGAATAAAATGACGTTGAGGACACCCAGGGAAGTGAAGAACATGCAAAAAACAAAGAGCAAAAAAACTTGAGCTAACAAATGAATAAAAAAGTGCTAAAGTCTCTTAAAAGCCTCAATTCTCAAACGAAGATTAAAAATGGAAAGTAAACTGATTGTGAACACAGAAAACAATGTATTTGGAAATGATAATACAGAAGATACATAAATCCAAGCACAAACTACCTTAAAAAAACATAATGGACTCAGAAAACATGTTAGTCTATATTGATATAATATATTGCATATGAGTTTGCCGAGTCCCTTATGTCTCCTTGCTCACAATCAACATGTCAAGCTTTGCAAAAAGTAGTTTCCCCGAGTGCTCTTAATTCCAGCTTTCTGCTTGGTACCAACAAAAGGCTGCAGCTTGAAAAGAAGCCAGCAGTTGTTACAGACAGAAGAAATATGCAAAAGCAGCGGGACATTTCACAACAGCACTTCAGGTACGTGATGTAATATTATAGATACAGAACGGAACAGAAGGGCAAAAGCACAGACTCTGTCCTTTGTATTGAGTTCTGTCAATGCAGTTATCTTATGTTAGGGACAGGTGCCACCTTGTCACCATAACCAAATGTACATGAGGAAGAAGAAAGAAAAGAATGGTTGCATCGCCTCAATGTTTATTCTCAAATCTCTGCTCATTTTCCCTCATGTCCCATAGAGTTGTGAGGAGAAAAGGAGCAGATATTCTGCACTATATTGGCTGACAATATGCGCATCCGGTTATCGTTATCACTATCATCTCTGATAAGTGTCACCTCAATTTGAGGGATGATAACAATTGAAATCAGTATTTATTTTAAATTACTAATTTTATTTTATTTTCACTCTTATAAAAATGCTTTTAAATATTTTGCCTTGTGTAAGAGTTGCCAATTTCTTGATTTGAATAGGGGTGGGAATGCGCTCTCCATAAACAGTGCCTAGTTTCCACAAGCATAGACACACATGCAGAGGCAAGCTGGGGTGGGGGCAGGGGGGCATCTGCTCCCTGTGCTGGTCCCATAGTGGGCTACCTTGGGCTGGGTCACTAGACCACCTGCATTTTTTTTCTTTAAAATGTTCCTAATAGGCTGCTGAGTCGAATCTTGCCCCCCAGGCTAAAATTTGCCAATTATAATACAAGAAAGATATGATATCCTTTACCCTCTTATAATATCATAGAAGTACAGTAGCGATCACTGGTTGTACACTCCGATCCAGTTAGATCTATTCTACATTCAACTTAGACTCTGAGAATATTGATATATCGCAATCATGTTACAGGCATATATCTAAGAATATGTAGATTACCACTATTTATCATAGTACAGTTACTTCTATCATTTGCCCCTGAGTATATATCAGTCGATAATAGGGTTATTAGTAAGAGAGGCAATATAGGATATAAGTCCCAAATATATATCTGATTTACCTGGACATATTAGAATATACATGAAGATATCTTAAGTATTAACAAGCTTGCTAATATGCCCAATCACCACATAGGAATGATGTAATATACTTTGCCCTCTTATAATACTATAGAAGTACAGCAGCTGAGCATCCTAGTTTTAACTTTCACTGTTCACTACAAATATTTCACTAATTTGAATTAATATTTTAATGTGTTTTGAATAAAAGCTATATTTTATTTTTGAATGCTTACTCATCTATTAGGATCATACTTGGTCTGGGAATCCTAGTGCACCATATTAATTAACTTCTAATCTATCCTCTCTTTAGTATTCAGTATTAGTTAACGGTAGAACACCTCTTGCACATACCTATAAAGTATTTGTAAATATACAATTATAAAGTGTTTTCCCTGTAATCAGTGCGATAGAAAAAAACTGTTTTCCTCTACCAGTATGAAATCACGTAAGATACGGTAAGCAAATAGGCGGATGTCCGGACTAGAATCAGGCCTTTATTGTCCAGAGTGTGCACGGAAGACCAGCAACCATTCTTCTCTTTTATTCTGCTTTATGTACATTATAGACATTAACAAGCTGAGAAGTTAATTTATTGCTCAGATATAAGCAACATGTGGCTTTCTGTTGTAGGTGTTAAACTACAACTCTCATTATGCTCTTGATTCTTAAATACTATGACTATATATAAACAGCATCACACAATGTATTCAAATAAGTTACTTTTATTATTTGTTAATATAAAATTGACAACCACATGTTGAATATTACTAATGTTCTTTGCCTTGTACTCCTAGTATATCTTTATCATCTGACGTTTAATAGGGAATTATTAAGTTTTTTCGTTAATATATAAAGGTGTGTTTTATATTGTTTTCTGTGCTATGTCTATATTGTCTATGTTTATAATGAAGGGAGGATATATGTATCACTGGCATTGGAAGTATATAGAAATGAGCAAATCGATTTGGCTGATTCTAAAATTCAGATGAATTTTAGCGATTCGTGATTTAAAAGTCTGTCCAAATCTTCCTAAAATTCATCAGCGTATCAGGCCAATTACTGTGCATTGAACATAAGGAAGCCAATCAGAATGAATCAATAAATGTCCCATGGTCCATTATTCATTCTTCCTGGATTGTTCTAGGGAAAAGATGTGAATGTTACTATTTGTGACTGTGACTTGTGATCTATGTTTTAGCAGTTTCCTGGCATCTGACTATTATGATCCTCTTCACTTCTGTTCTGTACACTTGGTACATTTACATCCTGCTTAGTTAGCCCTATAGATTTTTGTAGGTTATTTTCCATTGCACACAGTGGGCACATCTTCTCTTTTATATCATTCAGTACTTTAATAAATCCACAACCACCAATGAGGTTGTCAGGGCTAAATCTGCCTTGTGCATTTCCCTCTGAGATGCCTGCTGAGCTGATTGGTTCTGTTCCTTTTCTTCTTCTCCAGCTAACCTGTTTTCCTGGGCAACTAGGTATTGGGGTAAAGAAAATTAGCAGACAGAAAATATTCCAATCCGTTTCTATCAAGAGGGCATATAGTTTCAGGTTACAGTACCTGGTGGTTAGTTTTCTCTGCTATATACGTTTGACTCTTAGTGAGCAGAATCCAAACATGATGCTGTACATTTAGGCAGAGCACAAGCACATAGTTAACCCTTAACAATTCCAGGTTATGGAATGTAAAGTTAAGCAGTGACATATTCTGAACACATTAGCTTAAGGAGCTTCTTATGCATTCATAGGCACTGCTTTGCCCATTTTCCTTTCCTTCCTTACAATTTTTTACAACAAATCAACCACTAAATGGACCAGTGGAATGTGTTGTAGATCTGTGGAGAGATAGGAACTGAGACATATAATGCAGCTGTACAATTTCTTCCTGTCTTGTTCGAAATCACTCTGCACATGTCCAGAAATGCGCCCAGGCATATTTGCATGGTTCTGCCACTTACACAAACCCACACCTGGAGGGACGGCAGGGTAGGGCTGGCAAATTTTAGCCCAGGGGGCAAAACTGTACTCAGCAGCCTATTAGGGACATTTTAAAGGAAAATAAAGTGACTCAGCCAAGGTAGCCCACTATGGGGCCGGCCATGGGGGGGGGTGTGCCCCCCTGTCCCCCCTAAGAGGCAGGACAGGGCAAGGCAGGAGCGTTCTAATGTAGGCAGAAAGATTTACAAACACCTGAGAAAGCCGTGTTATTTGCCGGTGGTCAGGGGCAGGTCTAAACCGTAGATGATGATGATGACAGTCTCCAACACTGATGAACCACTTATAATTGGCTACTTGTGATTGCGCAACTGAAGCTGATTGGTGCTTTCTTCATCCTTCTGGCATATATTATGCTCTGTGAGAGTGTGTAACCAAACATTTTTTTTTGTTTTCTTTGTTTTACATGAAGAGAGTTGTTTCTGAACGGAAATGAGATATCAGTGTCTGTGATGTATGCCTGGCATAAATCGAGTGCATACGCTTCTGGTGCAGAGCTGCTTAGATTTTAAGATATATAAAGCTCAACATATAGGGTTTAAATGCCTAATTTTTTTGTCCAACTTTTTTAAATGTAAAACACGCCCATTTTGCAGCCAACTCTGCATAAGACCCTCTTTCTCTAACTACTGTGAGAAGCTACTTCCAAAAATAAGTTTGTTTTAAAAATTATATATATGTATGTTCACAGTTATCAACAGCAAAAATGTTATAGTCTGTGAAAAGACCATTTGAACAACAGACATCTTTTAATAACAGTAATATCTCTGTTTCAGCAAGTAGTTGATACGTGCTTCTATGCCCTATGCCTGGGAAGCTGGAGCAGCATTTCTGGGCCCTTCAACAAATTGTTCTAGGGGGCCCTCCTTCCTCTTGTTTCAGCTATGCTCTTTATTCAAAAGTAGAAAGCAAACTCTCTTGAACAAGACCCTCCATCGGGGAAGGCTGGCAAGTTTTAGCCCCGGGGTGCAAGGCTCGACTTAGCAGCCCATTTTAAGGAAAAAAATGCAAGTGGCCCAGTGATCCAGCCCAAGGTAGCCGATTATGAGACCAGCCCAGGGGGCAGATGCCCCCCTGCCCTGCCCTCCACACCCTTTGTTTTCATGTCTCCGTTTATTTTGTCTACCCTATATGTTGCTGTTTATGCATGTCTTGTTTGCCCCACTGTCCGGTTCTGCAGAGAACTGTGGTTCCTTACAAATCAATGTTAACTCTGCTCTCCAGCTACTTAGCCCTCCTCCCCGAGGGTCCTCCACCCCACGCCCACTCTCGCTCCCTCCTCCCCCCTGGGGGTCTCCCTGTTTTCCGCGCCCTCCTTCTTGGGCCCTGTCGTTTGCGGATCCTTCTTCCCCCTTCCCCGCCCTCTCTAGCTGTGCATTGAGCTTATTGAGTTACTGTGCTTACTGTTTACTGTACTGTGCTGTCTCCCATTGTATTGTAATTTGTTTGTCCCTGTACGGTGCTACGGACACCTTGTGGCGCCTTATAAATAAAAATGAATAATAATAATAATAATAATGTTAATAATAGTAATAACAAATGTAATGGTTTGCTGAATTTAAATAAACTTGCATCCTTTATTTTATTAGCTTTAATTACTATCTCACAATGAAATAATTGGTTTTCAGGATAAAAAAAAAATGTAAAAGGCTTTCAAGTACATGTAACCCCCTGTCACTATGTGTAGTGTGGGGTCTAAAGATTACACAGTGCTCCTCCTTCTCAAGCCCTGGCTAGCTGATGGGCATGGGTGTAAATGACCAGGGTTTTTCTTTGTAAGTAGTGGGACACAGGGAATGTCACATGTAGTGCAGTGCAATAAGAGTCACAATATTTTGAGTGCCAGACTATCTTTATGACAAACTGAACTCATTATTTACATCCCCCTTCCTCCTACACGGACAACATGGGTGTGATGCCGGAGGGAGAGGAAGGTAAGTGTGACTGTGTGTGTGAGTTTACATGTCTGTGTGTTTTACCCTGTGTGTGTTTGTTTGTGTATGTGTGAGTCTGTGCTTGTCTCTCTGCCCGGCCATACTGCCGGGCAGAGAGCTCTGCTCACACAGCAGTGGAGGGGACTGGGAGATGATTGTAGCAACAAACAGTAGTGGCTGGTCCCGGGAGAGGGGCCAGCCACTGTAAGCATATGGCACCCCAGGCAGGACAGGGGTTTCTGGGGACTATTAAACCTGCCATGGGTGCGCGCCTGCCTTCTCTGCAGGGGCATTCACATGGATGCTTTTAGGCAGGCAGCTTCTCAAAGCAGTTCTGGCACACGCTGTGTAACTCTCAACTGCAGCTCAACCCTCCTTAGGTGGATGATTTCTCCTTTGTGCTCTGACACTTCTCTCTGTGTATGCACAGCCTCTGGCTCTGACACTTTACTCTGTGTACTCTCAGCCCCTGAAGCTCTGACACTTCAGCTACCATGCCTCTTGCAGCCACCCTCACTCCAGGGTCTCTTCCAAGCAAAATATTTCCCCCTCTCTCTTGGGGTTCTCCTTAGTGATATGGTGTTCTCCCCCTCACTGGGATTAGGGACTCCTCCCCTCTGTATATGCAGACACACTACTGCATGTAGTAATCCCCATTTCTCTTTTGGGGTCTTTTCCTTCATGGACTCCCCCACTCTTGCTTAGGGGACAGTAGTGATTGCCTCTAAGCAGCACCCACCACTCACCCACTACTGGGCAATATCGGGGGACCCTGGAACACCCACCTCAACTGTCCAAGCTCCCCAACTTTCACATCAGCTCTGCTGGTCCTGTCTCTATCTCTCCTGGGTGTTTCTCTCCCCCCTTGCTGACAGTCCCTCCTTCTTCTCACTCTTTAGGTGACTGGGCTGGGTTATCACCATAGTAACCAGCTTGTGTCACTTTTCACAAACACCTAACCCTCTAGTTAACCCGTCCTGTATTCACTTGGGTGCAGGGTTTACTAAAACGCCAACTTTATTCTTATTTTAACAAATTATTGAAATCAGTTTACATTTGTTAGACACACTTCCCATATATTTAAAAAATGTGGACATGCTATACAGCTATACAGAAAAGAACTGCAGACCCTGCAGCTTATGGAGAACCTCCCTTGTCAAACACCCATGAATGTATGTTTGTTTTTTGGTTTATAGCAGCATTAGTTGAGGTGCAGATCATGTATTCCCTTCACAGACTTACTGAAGCTCTCTAAAGTGACCAGCCGCAGCTGCTGTCATAGTTACCAGAAAAAAAAACCCTGTGATTATTAAACAGTGTAGACTGCTTCTTATTACTTATTATAACAGCAGCCATGGACTGATCAGTAGAGGGAGCTTCAGAAAACTGGAGGAGATGACAAATTACCTGCCTTATGAACATGGGCAACCTTATAAAACTTTGTTGTGGGACCCATATTCTGTTCATAAGTTGAAGAATAGGATGACTCTTATCTTCTTTTCTAAAAAAATTCTGTATCATCCAAATGTTTTGGATTCATGGTAAAAGGTTTTATCTTGACCCAAGATATGGAAGCTATCTGGCTCTCCATCCCATATATCCTCAACAAAACAACATTTATAATGATATCACAACACAAAGCAGCAGGGCTGCCAACAGAAATTGTGGGGCCCAGTAGAAATAGAACACTCAGGCCCTCGCTCCTCCTCTTTGATGCCCCACCATGCAGGTGGCACCCCCCCACCCAGTACTGAAGTTCATTACATGCCCCATAAACCTCCTCACAAACAATATAGAGCGCTATGGAATTTGCAGGCACTATATAAATAAATGATGATGATGAGGATGGTGTTACAATCAAGCAAAGTCCCACCTAATATTTTCCATCATACAATTGTATAGTGTTTCTTCTCTTTTATCTATTTTTATTACTATTAATTTATAATTATCACATGCTTTCAGAACCAATTACTCACACCTGGTCTATAGACCTTATTTATGGCTTCTACATTTTTGACCTCCATTGCTTTATTAATTGCTGCACTGTCCAAACCCACTCGTTCTGTCTCAGAACGAATGTGAACTGAAATATGTTATATTTACAGTGGTTGCAAGTATTCAACCCTCTAAAATGTCAACAGATTTGTCTGACTCCAAGTAAGAGGCGGCGGGGGCACCATGGCTGCAAGGCTAAGAGAAGGAAAGGAGACTCTGTAATAAAGAAGTGTCCTGAGGATGGGAAGACTGCAATGAGAAGGGGGGGGGGGATTTCTGCATGTGACAGCTAGCCTGCAGGTTGTGTGAAGATACCCTCTGGATTCAGGGGGTTGATGCAGAGACTCAGCATTGTGTATAAAGGAGGGGCTGAGAGTACACTTGAGAGGAAGTGTCATATCACGGCGCTGTGGACGCCTTGTGGCGCCTTATAAATAAAAATTAATAATAATAATATCAACAAGCCAGTGAAGAGTCACCTCCCCCAACAGAAAAGGGCTGAGATGCAGTTGGGTTGACCCAGAGAAAGAGTGTGTCAGGACTGCAATGGCGATGTCCTGGATGTAGGGTTTGTGTTACCTTGTCAACATCTAACTGTGGGCTCTGAAGAATGCTCGAGTGAGTTCCAGCCTAGTAGTAGAGTGTAGGATACATGTAAACTGTGATATGATTTTAAAAATTGTGCTGGTGTAGTCAAGGAGCTGTACATATTTGTTTTAGTGTTATTTGCAACCATTTAAGAGTGTGCTGGAGTGAAGAACGAGTGTAGATAAATGTTCTATTTTGTGATAGAGATAGTCTGGCACCCAACTTATTATGACCATTATTGCACTGTACCTGTGTCCCACCACCTTGAAAGAGACATTGTTAAAGAAAAAAACAGCATATGTGGGGATCCACTAGTCATCTACATTCACACCCAGGAGCTAGCCAGGGCTAGAGAAGGAGGTGCACTGGATAACCTGTGCACCTCAATACTAGACATGACTTCTCCCCTGAATCTTACACTCTCAGCTGTATCCTGGATTAGCTGCAACTCCACGCACTAACTCTGCTTGCTTTCTTTAATATATATATATATAACCAACTCCCTTGGCCTCTGCTCCATTAACCAAACTGCTGCAGAGACATAGTTTAAAACTAAAATTGAACATGCCTTCTCTGGCCAACTGGGTGTTCTGTTGCCAATGCCAGAACCTTAGTAGTACTTTTCCATTGAGCAAAGTTTTTGCCAAATTAAAAAACCACAGAGCCTATCACTAGTAATCGCTTAAGCAATAACATTTGCTTCATACTTTTTAATTAATAAAACTTTTTGCCCTTCAATTACGTTTTTAGAACCATGAAAACTCGTAGCTGAAGATTGAATAGCAGGGTAAGTAGTGGTATGACAATTAGGACAGCCACAAATACATGTCCTTGAAGCCCCATGGTATTGCCTGCTGCCCTGCCTTTCTTTGAGGAAAGCTTTGTCCTAATACCACCAAGTTGATACATAATAATCCCTGCTTGCTTCCAAATTGGTATAGATATATTTAAGGAGTGGAGAACATTCTTAAAGATTTTTCCCCCACTCACACTAGACAGTGTCATAAATGCCAGATACTAGTTTTGATGCCTGAATTTAAGCACATTCTCCCCTTTTTGTTAACATCCCAATGGTGGAGCTATACGCATATGGGCCTCTCTGTAGTCATTTGAGTTCTATGTTCATTGCTTGCTACCCCTTTCTAATTCAACCACTTGTCTTTCTACTGACGCTACCAGCTGCTCTGTGTTTATTAATTGCGTTTATTGCAAATAGACCTATTTATCATTCCAAGGATTGACTTGCAGATAACCCACGTTCTCTGACTTTGTTTTAGCATGCAACTCCATAGTGAACCAACTCATTCCTAGCAGCGTATTTAATGATTCCTTTGGGAGGCACCTCAACTAGCAGGTTTACATTAAGTGGCACCTCCTCCATGTTTTTTCATATGCCTTCTGCAATTCCTGTCTTAGCTTGAGGTCCAAAAAAAATGTGATACCAAGAGTTGACCACATTCGCCCACCACCCAATGTGGTGGCAGCAATGCAACCAAATACTTCTATATATGTTTCAGATGTGGTGTTTGACCCTTTTGTGGGCCACAGTTTCTCACATGCTTTGTGTAATGACTGCAGGACTCATTGGTAAGCTGTCACTTGGAGCTTTCGCTGCACCACTCCTATTTTCTCTGCCCCTAATATGCCATTAGCGTTCCTTTGTGTAATGAAGCAGGAACCTTATGTTTGGCAACTGCTGGAGAATTCCTCGCCTGCAAGAAAAAAACAAAACAACCAAGCAAACCAAATTGCAATTGCTTATTGTGAACATAATTTTTCCTTTATTTCTTTTCTTGCTCTAGAACAACTCTCATTAAGCCCATTAGAGAATGGAGATAAGCTCTAATCCTTCCACTACCAAATGTCCCTGAAGCCTCATTAATTTGTGGGTCCTCCCCTGGGCTGACCTCTCTCCTTCCCAAAGTGCCTACTCCATTATATCTCCCCAAGACTTCCACCTGTCATGTTTAAGCAACCTTTAAAATAATTAAAATAATTGACTGCCTTTCTCTCTTTCATATCTAATGTTGTTAGGCCCCCACTGCGGACTTTGGGCCAGTAGATGCTACTCCTGCAGACATTGCCATAGCTTGTTTGCTGGATTCTCTGCCTCCAGGGAACAGCCATTGTAACAACCACTTTAGGCCTTTTTCTTGAAGCCTCATTTTCAGTGCTTCTAAAGCCGCCTCACAGCCAGCTTCTGATCCTGTCTCCATTCTCTCTCTCTGGTGCTTTGCAGCACATGTTAACAATGGCTTCTCTGAAACAAATGAAACACCTATCTATCAAAGACTTATGTTGCCTATGCTAATTTTGCTGGAAAGAGGTGGAAGTGCTGTTCCTCTTACTAATCAACAAGGCTTCTCCTGTTCCCGGCAACATCAGGACTCATGGCAGTTTCCCTGCAGCTGTCAAGCTACTGCCTGACTCCTATTGGGTACTTTGCCTGGGATGGAGTTTACAGATTAATGATAAGTGGTAATTATTACATTCATTATCACTGATATATGGTTGTTGTGAACACGCTGACAATATTTTCTCTGACATAATTAATTTCCTTACTGTATGTATGTCTAAAGAGTTTGCACAAGTTGAAAATGCCTGAGCACTGATTCAGCCATTTTCTGCATGTAGCATAGATCTAGCTGGCTTATAATTATATAATTGTGTCTTTTCTTGATATTTTGAACAAACTTACCATTTCGTATGCATAAACAGCAGACTTTATGTTATTCATGTTAATTCATCACCACCTAAGACATTATGATTTGTATTTCATCCACTTCAATGATCAGTCTTTGTCTCCCATCATCCAAACCTTTCTGACCACTGCCATCAATATTAGTTGCATTTCACAGTGAGAACATATGGTCTAAAAACGTATAAGTATGGGGTCATTGGGTGGAGAGAGCAGCTACTCTTTATCTGATCCCCTCATTATCCCTCTGCATGTAGCATATACAGTATACAATTGCTATAACAGGGAAATACTTAGTAAAATGTCACTAAGGCCACGTTTATCTTCTCATGTCTCATTCAAAGGGTGCAATATTTTTCAAATGTTTTCCATTAAATGCTATTGTCTTGGGTGAAAAAAATAAATTTCTCACAAATGTTGGATTTACCATAACAGCCATTGACAGCTTTCCTTTACTCAGTCTCTAAAGCATAGACCTGGCAGAATTCAATCTAGTTGGAAATCACAAATGAGCTAGTGGTGTGGAAAATTATTACATCTTTATAAGGAAGTAAGGGAATTTCTGGAGCAATATAATGTCTTAAACTGTGCATTGATCTTCATTGACATTGCAAGTATACTTCATGTCTTGGTAAGTGTGCAAGAATCATTTGCCTGGAGAATAAACAGTACTGAATTTTGTGATTCATACACGCCAGAATTTAATTTGCTGGATGTGTTTATATAGCGACATATAAAGCTTTAGGTGAAAAATAATATTGACTAGGTACTTCAGTTCTGGAGAAGCCATCAATTCCCGAACTGAAGCAGATTCAACAAACTTGAAAGGCCTCATTTATAAAGCTATCATTTTTATTAAGTGCGCTTTTAGGGAGAGTGCTTTGGTATGTGTCTTCCTCTACTTTTTCCCTCTGTCCTACACTGCCATCGGTGATTGTAGGCCATGATAGCTGTGACTGGGCTGCAATTTTCCTGTTGAATTATTACAATCATTAACTGGCGATAACTAAGAACTTATAGTTCACAATGCTATCAGATGCAGCTTCAGTGCCATAACCCATAACATTCACAATGTACATCATCAGCAAGGACAACAACGCTAGACATGTACACTTTTATTGTTTGAACAGTCCTCTGATTTGTCAGGTCCTGCATTTTTCTCCCAAAGGAGACTGTGATGTTAATTGATGAGAATTATGTTTTTACAAAGCACATAAATGAATCCAGCCAAGGTGACTGCAATGGTAAATGATGTGGTATATGTGGGAGCAAAGTATTTTGTACAGGGTGGAATGGATCTTGTTGGAGTTATATTTCACCCATAAGTTAAAAGCTATTGAAAACATTTTATGGAGGTTTATTTAATCTACTCTAATCTCTGTATATACAGTTTCGATAAGCAATTTGAAAATATGTGTGGTATCAGCAGATCCCAAAGAAGTCATTTTTAATGGAATCAATCTGATTTTATGTTCTTTGTTGCTGTGCTGAAAAACATGATTATATAATATACTATATACTTTAGATTGAGACTTATGTAATTTATAACAAGCAATGGTATTTGTCCTCTGCACAATGACTACTATATTCAGTTTGATCTGCTATAATTCGAATGCTAGAGAAAATAGAAGGTGTTTTCAAAAGAAGTGATATAATAATGACTTATTGAATGATTTTGGTCCACTCTGCTGCAATAAATTATTTTACCCAGTGTTACATTGAATGAAAAGGAGCAAATGATTTGTTCAGTAATTCAAAGGAAATCTTCATCTGAGTGCAAAAGGAGTGGTGTATAGCAATCATATCTTTAAGGGCTAACCAGGGGTTTAGAAAAAAAAAATGCACTGAATAATGCATGTTTAAACTCTCTCAAGAAAAAATTATAGTTTTCTTCCTTATACAAAAAAATCCCTTTGCTATGTTTTGTTACCCTAGCTTCCAAAGAAATGGGGAAACAACCTCACAAAGAACCAATGAACACATTTCGATTATTGCAAGGCATTGAAGGACATTTATCTATATACCGAAACTACAACATCATAGTAGCCTAAGACAGCTGACATCATTCTAGCTGTAGTGGCAGAATTTTTACATGACCTATAGAGCAGCTTCACAAGAACAACAATGTAAGATAAATATAATATTGTATTGTATGCCTCACTATTTCTTTATAATCCCTTCCTTTACTTTTCTTCTTAAATTCTATAATTTATACTGAAAGAATTATTGATTTGATGACTAGACTTTTACAACACAATTTGCATTTTCCCTGTTTGTTACTATTTACATATATTTTGCCCTACACATGTTTTTGCACATAAAGTAATGGCAACTTCATTTACAAAGCAGCAGTGACCAGTGAAGTATGACTAGTCAAGTGTATCTCTGGAACATCACTGCTCTACCATTATTTCCTATGGGAGCTAGTCCTGCACCTCATGGACCCCAATGTTGGTCCTGGCAGTTTTGGACTACCATTCATGCAGCGGGAGTGGTACACCGGGTCCCATGGAGATACTGAGGCTTGCTCCATAGAGAACTAGTGAGCTGTGTGCCCTGGTTCCCTCCTCCCCGCTTCCCTGCACCGGGGCCCACAGCTCGCTATGACTTGTGCAGTTTAAAGTACAATAAATAATTAATTTAAAAAGTGGCACCATGTCTCCATCCACAAATTCTTAACCAGCCAGGATTGGTCATCACTTTACCTGGAAGACCACACACATGCGGTTTTCCTGCCAAAATTTAAACAAACCCCAGGCTGGTCAGCACAAAGCTGGTGTATTTATGAGGGGGAGGTGGAAAACAAGAAAAATAACTTGCCCCACAGCCTAGATCCTATCAGTCCCACTCTCAGACTTTGCCTGAGCCCATTCCCCAAAATACAGTTCAGTGAAATGAACTTTATTTGAATACAATACTCAAGACTCTGCAAACCCTTGTTCACCCCCTAAAAAAAAATAAATCTTCTTTTCTTTTGAGCTGCTTTAAAACACTGGTGGGTCCAGTAAAAATCACATTAATAGGCCCCTTACCCTTTGCATAACACAGGAACACAAGGGGTTACTGGTAACATTATCCCAAAAATAGAGTGTATCAAAGTCTCTCAAGACAAAAATAGAAGAAACAATTTATTGTTACACATTATACTAGGTCGGGGTTTCTTACATTTTTTGATTTGCATATTTAAGATTCAAGATTTTAGATTAAGACTACAAGATTTCATTATACAAGTTGATCTTAGAGTTGAAGCAAGGTTTATGGATAGGGTTTATGCTTAGATTAGGGGCTGGTATAATGATAGGTCTAGATTTAAGCTTGGGATAAATCCATAAGAATACCTTGACTAATGTTAGGGTTATATAATGCTTAGGGTTATCATTATTCAATTAGGGTTAATAGGATATGTTTAGTTCCATCTGACCCTGGAACCATTTGTCAATCATATCATCAAAAAACTTACTTGAAAGAGGAGTGTCACCTGCTTGTAACAAGGCATATCTTGATATTGTAGGACACCAGGACTAAGATAGAAGCCATTTTAGGGCTTCCTATACCCTTATTCTACTATTAGGTATGTAATACCCTGTAAATCACAGGTATATTAATGTATGCAATCATTCAGAAAACTACAGTTCCCCAGAGGGCCTCTGGGAAGTTAAATGCAAATTGCATCTGCTATTTTGGGATGGGCAAACCGTAGTGAATGAACTAGAAGGTTCCAGGAGATTCTTGGGGAAAAGGGGAGAAGCAAAACCAGACTGTCTAGTGTGAGACGTGGTGTGTGATGGCTGACTGAGCTAAGGAAGGATCTTACCACAAAGAGACACTGAATGCTATAGCTGAATTGTTGTCCTGAAGGATGTTTGCAGTATAGCAAAAGGCTTAACTTGCTACTGCCCATAAGATGTCAGCAGAACTCATATGCAGACGGATACGTTTCTTTTGCTTTGCTATGTTCAAGTTATTTAAGTGAGACATCAAGCTGTGTTGTTAAAACCTCTGACCGGGACTGTAACATGCTATTGATAGGTGTTATAGCACTGGTTAAAGGAAGAGTTTGGTCCAGCTAAATCTGCTGTGTTTTAAGTTATCTGCAGGCTGACTGAAACTGACTAAAATAGTTGTTGATGAGAGAATTGCAAGCTGTTTAACCCTACAGTTGCTGGGAGAGAGATGCTTATTCCATTAGACGGATTGCTAAGTGGACACCATCCTTTACACTGGAAATCGTTCATTGTGCAGAATTGTTGTTGTATACGGAGCTCAGGAGTCACACATGCATCAAGTTAATTACTGATTTCACCTTTCACCTTGTACAAGTAAATAAGCTTCATGTGCCAGCTGAAGCTTCGCTTAAACCTGTGGATTATAATTTATTCCCTTGGGTTCTGTATATCATAAAGTGAACTAGAAAGTATCTAACCTGAACCAGCTGGATTAATTCTTGTTGCATCTCTACTGATTTTTGTCTGATAAGTATGATTGGTATAATTGCACTAAAAGTATTGTGATTGATTGGTTTAAATTATCTGCTGCCACATCATTTAATGTAATGGTCTAATTAACTTAAAGCAATCGGTTGTCTCCTAAAGTATCTATCCAGTGAAATCCATTTCACTGAAGCACAGTGCCTAAATTTAAAGTGGGATATATTTTTTCAGTGACCTATGTGTTGTGTCGATTTAATTTAATTTGTTTGCTTATTGTTGAACCAAGATTCCTAAAATTTTATTTATTTTTGTGACATGTTGAATAACATTGCATGTTGATGGCATTTTGTTGTTACTCCTCTACACTACCGCTACTTATCTGCTGCTGTGGTAAAGCCTTATGTCCAGGGCTGTCTTTCCCATTGGGCACATTGGGCAACTGCCTGGGGGCCCCACATGCTTAGGGGCCCCATAGGCACGACTCTGAAGTAATTGAGAAAAAAAAAACTTACCTTTTTGCAGTTAAGCGGCGCCGATCCGGCTCCCTCACTCTTCCCCTCCTCCCTGCTGCACTTGCACTGAATGCCGGGGTGTGACATTACCAAGTACAACATTTTCTGTGGAGTGCACTGAGCGGAGCCACAACGCAACGGACGAGCAAGTGAGGAAGAAAGAAAACAGAAAAGAAGAAAAAAGAAGAGAAGGTGAAAGAAAGGTAAGTGAAGGGGGGCAAATAGGAGAATAATGGAGGGCAAAGGCATAGTATTTGATACAGGGTGGTGGGAGGCCAGAAGAATGATGAAGGGGGACAAACAGGAGCATAATGGAGGGCACAGAGTCTGATACTGGGGGAGATCAGAAGCGTGATGAAGGGGGGCAAACAGGAGCATAATGAAGGGGGTTAAATAGCCGTCAAAAAACGTTTTTGTGGATTAATCTCTGTAGTACAGCATGTTTTTTTTAATGTTTAAACACTGTCTTTTTTTGCAGGTAACAATACATATAAACTTAATTTTATCGATAATTAACATTTTTATTCCTGTGAGTGGTTGAGAAGGTAGGGGCCCCAGTGCACTGCTTTGTCTGGGGGCCCATAATGTTGTTAAGATGGCCCTGCTTAAGTCACAAGAAAAGAGAATAAACCCACAAGTTTATGCAGTTTTAGCCATGTGTTACTTGTTTTATTCCAACACTACTGCGGGAACATTCACCTCTCTACCAAACCACGGGGCCTGTAGAATCCTTCCTTATAAATGCCCTTTTTTCCCTTAATGAATAGCTATTGCCACTGGATTCTGCTCTTGGATTGTATAATATTATAGCCTTAACCAGAGGTTAATGTGCTGGATATAGTCCACAATCATTGAGTTAAGTTAAATATATGCATTGTGGGTAGCCAGCAGGGATTGGTTAGGCTATAGTGGGAAGGTCAATTTACATACCTAATGGTGTGCATCATGACTGACATTCTTTAAATGTGTTATGGTTACATGTGTGGATTATGTGTGTTATGAATAAACCAATTCCTATTGTTAATGACAATCATATGTGATATTTGAAGTGGGTACAATTGTGTACATCTTAAAGACATTCACACTTCAGTCTAGGTGCAGTAGATGTTTACTGGGAGCCTAACATTATATTTTTCCACTATCTACTGTAAATATTAATGGATGAGTGTTTAAAAAAATATTTTTTGTTATAGTCTTTTACTTAGTTTCTGTAACTGCACTACTAAATCTGCTTACAAAGCTCACCCTTCAGAGGAGAATAAAGATGAGGGAGTTTTTTAGGGAATCTGTATTCATTCACACAAAATTCTCCAAACAATTAATGCCCCTGGAAAATGGGGTCAATCACGATACATGTAATTTAAAGTAACCGATTAGAAACATTGAAAAAATTGCATATGTCTATAGCCTGTTAAAAGGAGCTAATAGCCCTGTTGTGCTAAATATTTCTGCATTGTTCTTCGTGAAAACATCTGTGAATGCTGTTATTTGTAAGTAGGGATGAGCGGGCTCGGATATCTGAAATCCGAGCCCACCCGATAAACGACTGTTCGACCCAATATCGCAAAAGTGTGTACACTGCAACGATGAATGATTATCATTCCAAAGCTCATCGTATCGTTTCATTTGATTTTTAAACTCTACTATAAATCTCGTTCAACGATGAAAAGACGTTGTTTCAATCCTGCAGTATGTATGCACTCAAAACCAGAGACAGGCTAGGCTGGGGGGCAGGTGTCATCTGCCCCCCCGGGCTGGCGCCTTAGTGGGCTCCCTTGGGCTGGGTCACTGTGCCACCTGCATTTTTTTGTGTCTTTAAAATGTTCCTAATAGACTGCTGAGTCCAGTCTTCCCCCCGGGCTAAAATTTACCAGCCCTCCCCTGCTAACATCGTTCTGTCCGACAATCTTCCAATACTTCAAACAGCGACACCTTTCTAGGTGTTTATATTTAAATTTATGATGATGTCTATGTGTCTGTCACATGGTGCGCTGTCAAAACTTCAATCAAATGGAAATAGTGTTCTTTTAAAAGCAAAGCAATAATAAACTTGTTTTACATGCTCCATATGTCATTTATGTGTTCCTGTATGCAAATGTATAACATGCATTGTTAACACATGTGAAAATCTCATTAAAGTCTAATTTATTTACTAATGGGACAAGTGTCCATTTCTTTAATTCAGTATTATTATATTAACATTATTACATGGTTTTTTCCCCTATACCTCTGTGTATTTTTTTTTTTAAATATAATGGCAGAGTACAAATATTTTTATATATTTGACTGACTAGAAATATATTCAATGCACCTTTATCAATCCTGTGTCTGTACCTGAAATAAAGGTTTTGCCTTATTTCAGGACTACCTATCTAGCAAGTTTACCAAATAACCCAGAAAGTTGTTTACAAGATCTTTTATTTGTAAACACATTTTTTTTAAACTGGATGTAAATAAAGAAAGAAAAAAAACTAATGTTGTAGAACATCTTAATCTACTAATTTAAATATTTTAAACTTCTGTAGTTATTATTATTATTTTAACTTTTTATATGGCTACAGGCTTCAAACATAACTTTTTCATACATGTGAAACAAGTCCAGGTCATTTTCTCCAGTTTGTGGAACTTCTACTTCACATCATTTGAGTCTAAATGATGAAAGGGAAATTAATTTAATTATGTTTAACGATGAAACTGAACACAACATCGCTTTTAACAGTGGGGCTACTACTACTTGCTCACCTGGGACACTGCTTGAAATCTCTTTATAGTGATATCCCTCCTGGGTAGGGTCAGGCATGCTGCTGCCATGCTGGTCCATAACAAATGAAATATAGAAGCTATTTTTTAATATATAACGGTACAGGATACATCTTGAGGTATATTTACTAAACTGAGGGTTTCAAAAACTGGAGATGTTACCTATAGCAACCAATCAGATCCTAGCTGTCATTTTGTAGAATGCATAACATAAATGATAACTAGATTTTTCAAACCCGTAGTTTAGTAAATATACCCATTTATGTTTTTTTCACTTTTTAATGATTCCTATGTTTCTGCAATTCCAATAACAGTGTTTTTTTTCTTTTATAGTCACTATAACATCTTCCATTTTATTTTTCTGTTATGCTGCGGAATACACTTCATCTCACATTTTTATTACTGTAAATAAATGTCACAGTTTTACTAGTCATACTAATTGTTATTGTTACCGTTAATTACTAACACAATTTATTAACTTCTTTTACAAAGTTTTAATAAACACTTTCAGTACTCACTTTTTTTTATGTTTATTCGGATTCTCTTGAACTTTCTTTGCTCCTTGTTCTTTAGATCTGACCACCTTTTCTAAATCTATTACTTTGTTATTTTTTTTTACCAAGTTTTTGCGTAGCATATTTAAGAGCTTCTGCAGGAGTAGTTCCTTATGATGATTGACTTTTTGGTATGTCTTCTTGTGACAGTCGTAGTCGTGCTGGTTCAGCACTCTCACCATCATCTCTATCTTCCTTGGACTCATTGGCTTGGCTCTTTTAACCTCTTCCAACTACATTGCTTTTCTTCTCCATCCCCTCCATTACTTCTTTCACCTGCTCATCCATCATCTTATCATGTACCACTAGCAATAGACTGGCTCCTTTATCATATATATAATATATTATTATAGATGCAGACATGGATGTGTACAGTTGGTATAGATCAATCATGGCAGCTGTAGCTGTAGAATGGAACATTGAAGGTGAATGTTCATTCGTCTCTAGCATTCATATTCGCAATTGTGTCTGAAGAATTTTGCCTGAAGTTTTCGTCATACATGAATGGATACAGCAATTTATTTGCCTAATTTCATCGCTATTGTAGCAAGGTAAGTACTTTATAGCATGAGAGTTTCTCTAGATTTTTTTGTTGTTTATGGAAATGTTACAAGACATGTGTTATATTGTTTTAGGAAACATTTAAGATGGTATGTGACAAAAGTGTTAAGCTCATGAAAGACTTTATTGAGGCCTACAGGTCCCATTCCTGCTTGTGGAAATCAAGTCAAAGGAGTATTCCAACAGGCAGAAGAGGAGCTTGGATCTGGAGGAAATGGTCAGAGTGAGCCTTCACCATTATTCAGAGGCAAATGTAGAGTGGGTCAATGGGAAGGTCCAGAACATGTGTACTGTCTTCAAATAGGAACTTAATAAGTTGGATGCCTCGAAAAGATCAGGGTAAGGGGCTGATGATATGTATGTACCTAGATTATGGTACTTTGACCTGCTGCGCTTCACGGCTGACCAGGAAATACAAATACAATCTAGCAGCAACATGCCGCCAATGGAGAGTAGTTCCTCACCTGACCAGAAGACATACCAGCAAGTGGCATAGTCAGTAAAACATACAACATTGTTAATGCATAAAATATTTTTTTTATGTAGCTGACAACTAATTTTTCAATGTAACATACTATGCAATTGTACATACATTATAAAATATAATTCTGCCAGTACACAGCACTCTCACCATTAAAATATTTCAAATAAGCCTCTGTTTAACCTTGTCATGTGACTGACATTTCTCATCTGGGAAGACTCCAGTGGTGTCAACCCTATCACTTTCTCAACTTCTAGAATGTTCTGCATATTACTAGGTGTACTACGCACATTGGGTATTTTTCCGCCTAAGAAAGTTGTGTAGGACACAACAAGCTGTAACCACCTTGTCTATTTTGACTATGTGCGTGTTTATGGTGGAATGTATAACCCTATATCTGTTACTTAATATACTAAAAGCATTTTCCATAACTCACCTTGCTCTTGACAATTGATAATTAAAGATCCACCTTCCAGGTGTGAGATTTAGTGGGGGGATAAGGTTTTACTATATTATTGTGCAGTGCAAAGGCTTCATCCACTGCAAACACAAAATTGAGTCAAAATTGCGTTTCTGTGCGTGATGGCAAATTGAGTCCATGGTCTTTTTTTTTCATGGAAGGCAGTCTGCTCCAAAGCCACACCATCTGACACTTTTCCATTTTTACCAATGTCCATGAATAGAAATTCATATTTGGCATCGACTATGGCCATTAGTACACTGCTGAGGAATCCCTTGTAGTTGAAGTAGTAGGATCCACTTTTTGAGGGTGGCATAATTCTTACACGATTGCCACACAGCTAACATATGACAGCCAAAAAAACCCATATCGATCCACACAGGACACTGCTAAAAACATCCAGCAACAATGGGAACTAAGTGGCAAAGGTGATGTGCAGACTAGGAAAATAATAGAATCTGCGACACAGTTAATGTCAAAGGAACCAGACGAATGTGAACTTCTGGCAGCAACACTCACTCAAAAAATTAAAATGCTCCCATTTGAAATGAGACTGGAGGTAGAATGTCTGGTTTACGACTATTATGACTATGGCTGGTCTCCTTCCCTGCATATTAACTCCTGTATACTACTACAGCAATGTTGTGACTCCATCTCTGTGTTCCAACTACTGCTTACTACTATAACCATGGCTTGTCTCCATCTCTGTGTGTCAATTTCTGCATCCTACTGTGAATATGGTTTAACTGTTTGAAAGCTTAACTTTTTTGTTCCTTGCTCTGGCTTGTTGTTGATGATATCCTGTTCTTTTTCAAGCTAGAGGGGCGCACCCAGGGGTGGTTTCCTAGTCCCCAGAAACCCTTGTCCTACCTGGGGTGCCGTATGCTTACAGTGACTGGCCCCTCTCCCGGGACCAGCCACTACTGCTTGTAGCTTACGATTGACTCCCAGTCAGTCCCCTGCTGTGTGAGCACAGCTCTCTGTCAGCAGTTTGGCCCCGCCACTTCCTCCAACACGGCCAGCATGGGTGTAATGCAGGAGGCAGCAGAAGAAGAAGGTAAGAATGTATGTGTGTGAGTCTGTGCTTGTCCCTGTATATGACAGCTTACATGTCTGTGTGTTTGATCCTGTGTGTTTGTGTATGTGTGTGTCTGTGCTTATCTGTGTATGTGACAGCTTACATATCTGTGTGTTTGATCCTGTGTGTTTGTGTGTATCTGTGCTTATCTATGTATGTGGCAGTTTACATGTCTGCATGTTTGTGTATATGTGAGTCTGTGCTTGTCTGTGTATGGGACAGTCTACATGTCTGTGTGTTTGTAGCCACGCCCCTACACATGCTGGACACAGCCACTGGTATCGTGGTGTGGAAATCCCCCTCTTCAAATCCTACCAAAAAGTAACCACCACGACAACCCACTTTGTATGGCGGAACCAAAAAATTTAAGTTTTAATCAACCTACCAAAGTTTCATTTGCTGTGCTATGCGGCATGCTGCGCCCACGTAAATTGTCTATGGCTAATAGGAAGATGGTGTGTGGAATTGAAGCTCAGAACCGGTAAATCACAGCAAATCACATTTTGCAAACAGAATTAAATATATATATATATATATATATATATATATATATATATATATATATATATATATATATATATATATATATATTGGGGCATAATTCACAAATTTTGAGACAAAATGCAGTCACATTGCATCGAAAATAATTCTGGTCACTAGCAGAGAACTCTCCTACTTAGATGAGATTATCCTCTCACAATAAAAAACAATAGCTTAAGGGGAATAGCCCAGGGGCAGGGATTTGTGTGACATCAATGGGGGAGTTGTCAGATCTGGAAAGGACCAAAATTAGGACAAGAAGCAGACATCATACACAACCCCCTCAGTTTGCTCATGGCCCACAAATGGGGACATCTAGCATATACATTCACCTGTACTTGATACAATTGTGTAATGAAAATGTTTTACTTTGCAAAAGATTACAGTGAAGTCATAAATTTTAGATAGCGGCATAAATATGTCCGGTGAAATGTCTACCAATCCTAAACCAACAATTCAACAATTCACCCTGGCTGAAGAATAAAACAATTGAGAAAATGTCAACACAGACCAAGTTTTTTGAGTATTTAGGAATAAATCCAGATCCCAGCAGAAGTAGTGAGTTTATTAAAATTGCATATCAGCAGCAGAGAAACATATTGATTTCGGCTCAAAGTAAATGTAATAATGAAATGTTTCTAATGCCACCTCCTTGTGTGTCTATATCCACTTGTCAACTGGAGTCATTAATGGAGTAGATAAGATATCAAAGTAATTTTTAAAGGTGTTTTGATCAATATCTTGACATAATTAACTGAAATGCAGGCCCTTCAACATTGAGCATTCAGTAAGAAACTATTGATATTGTTGTAGAGTGTCATTAATAAACAGTGAACACACAGCTACTAGCATATGTAGAAAGTTGTTTTGCAAACTGCAGACATTTTTCCATTTGATCATTTCAATATATGGTATAAACCATAAACATGGAAAATGGATTGATTATGACTGAACTAGAAACAAGATAGAAATTAGTTAGAATTGTAGATCTGCCCTGCAACAGGAGCATTGTATCTATTTTAGTAATGGAAAGTTTTCACTTGCGAACATATTGTCAGGATTCTCAATATAAGACCACAGAGAGAGTGTAGTGAACGCAGTGGGTTTTTTTAAACACCGGTTACACAGGTTTCAGGATGCAGTACGGTAGAGTATGGCAGAAATAGCAAGAGATCTCAGTAAACAACAGATGCAAAATGGTATGGTTTGCAGGACCTTACCACGAAGTAGTGGAGATGACACACAAGGTGCGACAGTCTGCAGAGCAAGGCACTAAAGGTAACTGTGAAGATACTGGGTTTATCTGGCCCAATGCAACCCACTTCACACTAGCTGGCCACACATGGGTGCCTTCCTATGCCAGGGAAGTCTACCCAGTACCTTCTAGGATTCGTATAGTCACTCAGGCAAATGCAGTTATAAAAATACAACAGTATATTTATTGTCATACAAACAACACTAGAATATTATGTACACACAATAAATAAATGGCAGGCAGGTTTACCACATCATCTGTCCCTTACCCCACTAGCTTAAAGAGTTATAGTCACCTGGCTGTCCAGACTTCACGACCCATAGATCTCTCTCAGCTGCATATATAGACTAGAAAACAACAACTCAAAGCTAGATCTTGCACTCCTCATGAATGAAATCCCAGAATGAACACCCCCTCCCTCCTTGTCTTTCCCCTCCCTGGGCAAACCCCTGGGTCTATTCTTCTTAACCATTGGTCAGTCCTGGACTAGGGGGGGTTGGAGAGGGGAGTGAAGATGAGCTGTCCTTCCACAGAACCTCCCCTGTTAGATGGCCTGTCTGGACTAGCCTGGTGAGAACAATGGACACTAATTAGTTTTCCCACTCCAGCACCAGGCAACCTGATCCTTACCCATAATCCCCCTGGCTTCACTTTAAAGACAATGAATAACGTTACTGCAAGTCATAGATTTATAATACACAATATACATATTTACACTGAGCTACAATGTCCCCTTAGCCACATGTAATTGGACAATGCAGTTGTAGTCTGGTTATCTGGGAAACAAAAGCAAGGGCTATAAAAAGTACTTGCTATAATCCACAGTATGTGAGAAACGAAAAACAGAATGATTAGCGCTATCACACTCGTTTAGTCACAGTAACAGACACAGAATGTGAGCATCTGCAGGACCTTACCATAAATTAGTGGATATGACACACAAGGTGCAACAGCCTGTGGAGCAAGGCAATGGAAGGCTTAACTAATCAGCCACTGGTTGGAGGGTGAAATTAATAGAAGACTAATTCAATATGGCGGCCGCCATGAGCAAGAAGCGGTGCTTAGCAGTGGAGAGAATGCGGACATCGGGAGCACACAGGTAAGTGCGCCGGGCCCCTGCCAAGTGGTCTGTGGGTCCAGTGCATGACAATTAAATTATATAAGTAGCATACGTGTATTCACATTAATTCATTGTAATTTCTATTTGGACTACTGCTGGAAAGAAGATTTTTCTTAAAGGGGTAAACAACAGATGTGGAGGTGTTTGTAATTAATTACACTTTATATGGAAAATGCAACTTTCACATTTATTGGTAACAGTTAGGACATTAATCTTCCTTGTGTATATGACACTTCATTACATTATTATATTGCGCAAATTGGGTAAAATGACTTTAGCATTTACTAGTAACACTGTCAAGTCACATCTCTACTTTATTTTGAGGGGCAAATATACACACTTATACCCCTGAAGTACTGTACATCTGGTACATATTCTACTGAAGCTGGAAGAATCTTGTAATGTGTCCAACTCAGCATATACAGTCATAGCCAAAGGTTTGAGAATGACAATTATTTTTCACAAAGTCTGCTGCCTCAGTTTTATGACGGCAATTTGCATATACTCCATAATGCCATGAAAGGTGATCAGATAAATTACAATTAATTTCTAAGTCCCTCTTTGCCATGACAATGAACTTTACCCCAAAAACAACATTTCCACTGCATTTCAGCCCTGTCACATAAGGACCAATTGGCATCAGGTCAGTGATTCTCTCGTTAACACAGGTGAGAGTGTTGACTAGGACAATTCTGGAGATCACTCTTTCATACTGATTGAGTTAGAATAACAGACTGGAAGCTTTAAAAGGAGGGTGGTGCTTGAAATCATTGTTCTTCCTCTGTTAACCATGGTTATCTGCAAGAAAACATGTGTAGTCATCATTGCTTTGCACAAAAAGGGATTCATAGAAAAGGATATTGCTGCTAGTAAGATTGCACCTAAATTAGTGATTTATCGGATCATCAAAAACTTCAAGGAGAGAGGTTCAATAGTTGTGAAGAAGACTTCAGGGCACCCACGAATGTTTAGCAAGCGCCAGGACCGTCTCCTAAAGTTGATTCAGCTGCAGGATCAGGGCACCACCAGTGCAGAGCTTGCTCAGGAATGGCAGCAGGCAGGTGTGAGTGTTTCTGCACTCACAGCGAGGCAAAGAATTTTGGAGGATGACCTTGTGTCAAGAAGGCCAGCAAAGAAGCCATTTCTCTCCAGGAAAAACATCAGGGACACACTGATATTCTGCAAAAGGTACAGGGTTTGGACTGCTGACAACTGGGTAAAGGGTAAAGTCATTTTTTCTGATAAATCCCCTTTCAGATTGATTGCATCTGAAAAAAGGTTGTCCGGAAAAGGAAAGGTGAACACTACCATCAGCCATGTGTTAGGCCAACAGTAAAGCAGCCTGAGAACATTCATGTGTGAGGTTGCTTCTCAGCCAAGAGAGTGGGCTCAGTCACAATTTTGCCTAAGAACACAGCCATGAATAAAGAATGGTACCAAAACATCCTCCAAGAGCAACTACTCCCAACCATCCAAGAGCAGTTTTGTGACGACCAATGCCTTTTCCAGCATGATGGAGCACCTTGCCATAAGTCAATAGTGATAACTAAGTGGCTTGGGGATCAAAACATCAAAATTTTGGGTCCATGGCCAGGAAACTCCCCAGACCTTAATCCCATTGAGAACTTGTGATAAATCCTCAAGAGGCGGGTGGACAAACAAAAACCCACAAATTCTGACAAACTCCAAGCATTGATTAGGCAAGAATGGGCGGCCATCACTCAGTATATGGCCCAGAAGTTGATAGACAGCATGCCAGGGCGAATTGCAGAGGTCTACAAAAGGAAGGGTCAACACTGCAAATTTGCATAAACTTAATGGGATTGTCAACAAAAGCTTTTAATACTTATGAAATGCTTGTAATTTTACTTCAGAATACCATAGCAACATCTGACATCTAAAAACACTGAGGCAGCAAACTTTGTGAAAACCAATACTCGTGTCATTCTCAAAACTTTTAGCCATGACTCTATTCATAAGCATGCTTTTTTTGTGTGTGTCTTATTTTTGGTGCACAAATGGGTCCAAATCTATATGAGACCCAAGGTGTATAAAGGTTTGAACTCTTAGAAGTAGAAGTTTACTGGGGATCCACAGTGTGGATTCATCCTGTCATAATGTGAAACTTGGCCCAGTCTGGTAAACACTCGGCTGCAATCCCTAGAATTCGGGCTATTTCTTACTAGGATGGGATATAAGTATACACACTTAGGCAAATGCTTCTGTTTTTGAGATGGACGTATCTTGAGATGCATCTGGCACAATATATATATGCACATACGCCTTTTTTATACACCTGTCATTTCCTATGTACTATACGTTCACCTCTAAACAGGCCCTAAAATCTCTAAATATATAAAACGGTAACGCTGCTCCTCACTTTTATAAACACACACCCAGAACACACAAATTAATTTTGTCAAATGTTTTCAAATGACTCTTTTGTGTGCTGCAAGTGTTTTAAAATGGTAATTATAAAGAATACAAATAAATTACTTGTCAGAATTATTTTGATAGTAATTGCAGCACCATTAGTATACACCCAGTGAACTCTAATATATATGTACTGTCTCTATCTGTGCTCAGTACTCCACATATCAGTTGCAAAGGCCATGCAACAACGAGTGGTGAGGGAAACATAATGTTCTATAAACATTAACAACTCAGGATGCATGGCTATAGTGTCATGTAATGCCAATTAGGGATTATCCGTAGATACTGAATACACAAAATGAACTTGTCATCATTTCCATAGTTAGCATGTTGACTAGTTATGTAACCTCACATAGTGTCTTTTTGTATTTTATAAAAATGTCAGCAATGGTGACATTGTAGTGGATGGTTATGGCATATACTGAGTATATTCCAGGCAGGCATGGGATACTGAAAGGACAGCTAGAAACAGGAAGCCTAGTTTCAAACCTCTGCATTTGGAGTGTTAAAGAGCTTTGTTTGATACTAAGAGGCATGACCAATCAAGATCCACAATGGCATTAAAAACTGACACTCATGCAAAGTATGGACAAGAAATGGATAATCTTGTCTGTGGGGCATTTCACAAACATCCGATGGGTTTTATAGCTAAATTGTCAGAAATACTGAACTATTAGGATGAACACAAATTCTAATGAGGAAGAATGGGGTTTACTAACTGAAGCACAATCTAAAGTTACTGTGACAACAATGACGTTTTTAGAAAGAGCTATTAATATCACTGATCACATGTTCTTTAATGTTGTGCATCATCAAGTTTTCTTGGCTGCTTGTTGACAGCTGTCATCTTGCTATAAATACACACGGTTACTTCACGTAATAGTAGGTGATGTAGTGCTAGCAGTGCTATTTGCAGAAATGGCTACTCCTTGATCAACAACACCAATTTCTAAAACATCAAAATACAAATGGGTCTCTGTACCAATGCTATTAATAGGTCAGAATCATCATCATCATCATCTATTTATATACAGTCACTAATTCCACAGCACTGTACAGAGAACTCACTTACATCAGTCCCTCTACATTGAAGCTTACACTTACATTCTAAATTCCCCAACATGTATACACAGGCAGAGAGAGACTAAGGGCAATTTAATAGCAGTCAATTAACCTACTAGTATGTTTTTGGAGTGTGGAGGAAACCAGAGCACCCAGAGGAAACCTACACAAACACGGGGGGAACATACAAACTCCACACAGTCAAGATCAGGAATCAAACTCATGACCCCAGTGCTGTGAGGCAGGGGTGCTAACCATTAAGCCACTGTGCTTCTCGCAGAACATAGCAACCTACAGATGGAGCATGTTTCCTTCAGATCAATGGCACTATCCAGTGACTCTCAAAGCATAGTTGATGTGCGAAAAACTGCAGAAACAACTCCTCCCCTTTATTGTATGTCCTGGGTAGCAGGGCAGGGATAAACGTGGATCACCTGATCTATTTGCAGAGCAACTGGAGCTTAATCACAGACTATCGGCTCAAAGAAACATGTTCAATCTGTAGAAAGGGCAGTAATTTCTCCAGAAAAGTTGGTAACCTTATTAACAGAGAATGTTTTGCAAAACACATTTATTGCATATGGAATTACAGCCTTCTCTATTTTCTTCAAATAAATAATACATCTGCATAGCTGTTCTTTTATGTTTATCATTTTTCATAAGCTTACTCAATTTAAGCATGTTCTGTTTGTCATGTAAATACATTAGAAAAATTGTGTAAGGAAGAGGAGAGACACATACATGGAAGTAACTGATGCACTTACTGATTAAACTTCATTTTTTCAGGTTATTTCAAAATATTGTATTATATGCAATATTCTGATCTAATTCCTTCCACTAACTCATCATTTCATTTCCCAGAATCCTTAGTGATGAAAGCAAAAAAAAATATTGCCTAAAGTGATGGTAAATGGTCAATTAATTAATTTGGACCCTGCAAGCTGACAGTATTCATATAAATTCTAGAGAATTTAGCAAAGCATGTGATGGGGAAGAATAATAGTTATTTTCAGAACTAGGGGGTGGTTCTGTTAGAAGTTGAAGAGTCTTGCACGTTTGACAACCAATTTAAAAAAGAATGCCCAAAAGTCCATTGGAAGTCAAGTTTTATCGGTAGCTGAAGAGAACAGAAATGAAGAGTGAAGAGTGTAGTGAAGAGACCTGGGGCTAGATTTACTAGGCTGCGGGTTTGAAAAAATGGGGATGTTGCCTATAACAACCAATCAGATTCTAGCTTTCATTTATTTAGTGCTTTCTACAAAGTGACAGCTAGAATCTGATTGGTTGCTATAGGCAACATCCCCACTTTTTCAAACCCGCAGCTTAGTAAATCTAGCCCCTGAAGTCTTCTGCATCAGAAATTCAACCCTGGGATGAGTATATTTTCTGTTAGCATATGTATTTTTTGGTATGTACAAAATGGAATAGAAGATCTACAATCTAACCATATCTATCACTAACCAGTCAACTAGCAAAAAAAGCATGTACAGTATTATTAATCTAAGTGCCTGCCTCACTCCATTTCTACTTAGCCATGTGAAAGACATTGCAACATAGTTTATTAAAAAATATATGTATTTTTTTAGCTGTAATTAGGATACAGCTTGAGCCTGAAGCATAATCAATAGAACTAGTCTTTAAAAAAAGATAAATAAATTACTCTGATTGCCTAGGCTAAAAATAGCTTGCAGCCATCAGTTACCCATAGCATGTGAAATGTTTGCTTCCCAATCTGTTTGATGTCTTCCTCGGCTTGTAATGGCTGAGATAATCATGAAGCAAAATTTAAATGTTAATTTTCTGCATTTATTTGCACTTACTGACTCTTTTTTTGCTGTAATTTCATGTAAATGTTAAACGTACTGAATAAACATTAAGGTTGCTCATAAAGAACTTAGTAACTGAGCTCATGATATAAAGCATTATATGTGAAAAGCATATACAATATCCGTATTATCACATAATTTATTAAAAGAAAAAAAATGCTGATTTTATGAAACTCCAATTCATTATTATGACAAATACTAACTTTAACACAGTGTGTAGACCAAATATTTTTTTAACGAAGTTAAGCAAATACGAATTCATAGAACAAATGTCATTTTGTAATACAAATGTTTATATGCAAAGTACATAGAAATTGTGCAAAATTGGAGGCATCTAAGGATGCACATTCTGCATCTTCCGGTGGGAGGAGGTTAGTGGATTGGGGTGTTTCTGACTGAATGCTCCATAGTTGCACTAATGTAATTTGTAGTTCACCCAAATAAAAGACAAGATTTTGATTTACAGTTCTTTAAAATAGATTCATTGGGTGGAAAAGGTTCTTTTTGTAGGGGGGATCCTACTATAGAAAGTCACCATAGAAGTTATTTTCTACTATTTTCTACTGCTAGTAGACTTGATTTTTTCCAGATGCTGTGGACGTCTTGGTAATCAGGAGTCATTCTACATTTGTTCCAACCAGTTGCATAACATAAAAAGCAAAGCCATTTCTATGCCCTAGCCTTACATTGCAACACTTCGCCCAGTGAAGGCCCAAAGGAGCATGTTCCAACTCCAGCTGGGGGAGGGGGGGTTGTTGGCACTGAAGAAGACCAGCACCATCCATGCCCTCATTTTCCAAAAATAGTCCTGGTTTTAGTTGCAAAAAATATACAATAAACAATGCTTATTCCTATGGATATCAGGTTCCTTATGCATTTAGATTAACAATATCAATTGAGATGTAAACTATTAACTGTTTGACCATACCTGCCAATTCTCAGTCCCCAAAAGTGAGTGTGACTTTGCAGCAATCTGTTTCTTGCTGTTTCATGACGTAACAACATAGTCTATCTGTTTTACAGACATGCTGATGGACATTGTTGTTAATAACCAGAGCTAGGTGGACATTGGAGAATTGGGGAATTCCATGCAGAATTTGACATAGCCACAAGTGGTGTAACACAATCTAAGGGACATGTAGGAAAAGTTGGGGACTTGCAATATGTTACATCCCCTACAGAGTCCCTGTTCCACTCTGAGATGACCAAAGGGCTGTTTGCAGGGCCGGTGCTATGGGTCCTTGGCGCTCTAGGCACATTTTCAAAATCGGCGCCCCCCCGCCCCATTTTCAAAATCGGCGCCCCCCCCCCCGTCTTTTCTTACCCTAACATGCCGCCTCTCTGATCCGTCTGCTCCCCTCCACTCACTGACACTGTCGGGCTGTGATGATGATGTCACGGCCCGACAGTCAGTGAGTGGAGGGGAGGAGACGGAGCAGAGAGGCGGCGGTGGTGATGATCAATAGTCCCTCCCCCCCTCCCTGTGGATGTATCTGAAGCTGTGCGGCGGCCGTGAAAGGTATTGTCAACGGTCGCCGCACAGTTTTAAAGAAATTTTTAATCTGTGGCGCCCTCCAGAGCCCGGCGCCCTAGGCAAGTGCCTAACCTTGCCTAATGGGAGCGCCGAGCCTGGCTGTTTGGTCCTTCAGTGTGCAAAGTCCAAACAGGGCTTCACTACACATGTGCCTTGCTTACCTTTAGGTGCATTCCACAAAGGAACCTCATTAACCATTTCAGTGAATTTTTTTTACTTTCAAGTTAATTTTTTTGTAATTTATAGATTTGCCTTTTGGTCAGTGCAGACTAGATTAACTAGCAGGGATAATCTGAGTACAGGTAAAGATCAAGGCTTCTAGCAATCGATAGCATAGTTCACTATAGAAGCAGAGATCAGACAGCAAGAGGAAATAGTCCAAAATAATCTAGAAACCCAATTAGGACAAACAGGAATCCACATTGGCCAGGTATACTTCAACTATAATGGGCAATGAGACATACAGCTGCCTGCACTAATGTAGGTGCAGAGAGCCAATCAGGAGCTAAGCTTTCGCAGCCAGATTCCATTGTGAAACAATTCAATGATCTTCAAACTACCCACTCAGATATCCAGACGCATCTCAAGTAGCCAAGCGGCAGGCGGGCAGCAGCAACACATAACAGTGTCACATGTCTAACACTCCTAAGTGTGCTGTGTTCAAGCAAACAGGATGGCAGCACCCGAATTACCTGGTTCCTGTTACCGCTGGATCTTTGGTCTGACTGCCCTCTCCCTTTCTAAGTCTTCTCAAAACAATATGGCCACTGTGATAACATAGAAGGCATAGGGTGGTCGGAGAGTGGCTGAAACATATATAAGCCAATAAAGTAAATTTAGTTTTAACATCTAAAGTTGTGACGTGAGTAAATTATAAAGCTTCAGCACATAAAATAAAGGTGGTCCTGATGTCTCTGACTTACTTGACTTCTGCAATAAATAAATGGCAAGCAATATTTTAGGAGACAAAGGAAAAGCTGATTAAGGATGGGATAAAAATGTGATTTTTTTTTTTTACTTTTGTCAAAATGTGCATTTCTGTAAATCAGCAATAAAAATAAGTGTCAAAAATAAGGGATCTATCTATCTATCTACCCATCTATCTATCATCATCATCATATCTATCTATCTATCTATCTATCTATCATCATTATCTATCTATCTATCTATCTATAATCATCATTATCTATCTATCTATCTAGCAGTCATTCTTCCCTCTCATGGCGATTTCCAGTTAATTGCTTCATTACTTTGCAAGAATTCTGATGATTTGATTTCTTAAGCTAGATGGACAGGCAATTATCTGTCAGTGCACTCAGCACCTGCTGTAGCTACTAACAAAGCAATTATTTGTTGGAGTACTTGTTACCAATAATACCAGCAGATTTGTTTGCACAGAGCTTTGTTTATTAAGAATTAGAGGTATTATAACTATTAATAAATATTACTCCAATAATAAAGTATTTTTCAAGTACAAGGGTGGGATAAGACGATTATAAAGTGTCCATTCTCCAAACTTTAGGCTATAGTCCAATAAAAGAAAGAAGAATCTTGTCAACTGAAAATACCAGACAAAACTAAGGAGGTGGAAGTAAAACAGCCTTTTATGTGGTATTTCCTAGAGCAAGTAAGTTCTTCAGCAGACTTTACCTCTTGTGCATCAATTATGACTTTACTGGAGCCTGAAGGCAGAACTCAGGACATACAAAAATATTTCCCCGCAATAATGTTTTCATATTGTAGTATAGCTCTTATTTAGATTTTATATTCTCCTGCACTACTGATTTTCTAATGCACTGTGCTATCATTGTCATTGATGGTTTTGTATTGTGTGTCATGTTCATTGAGTTAGGTTAATTACATACTGCAGACTGATGACAAACAGAAGTTTCTAAAATATCAACACGCTTGCTACTTGCTGAGAAGAACTTGTCACTCATTTAGACTCCAATTCCAGATGTATGAATTGATTAGTAACCTGCATAATTCATTAACATTTTGCTGATTTAAAAGATAATTTGCACACTAATAGAACATTTACACAACGATCAGCCACAACATTAAAACCTACAAGTGAAGTGAATAACATTGATTATCTTGTTACAATAGCACCTGTCTGTTATGATTCCTAGTGAATTCAGGACACGACAATAGCAGTAGAAAAACCAAGTGCCTTTATTTAGACAAAATATGTGAAGAAAGATTGAGTTTGTGGAATATGCAGATTTCACGGTAGCAGAATAAACAGGTATACTCCAATACACAATTATGAACAGATGTGATGAATGGCAGGAATAGTCCACAGAAGCGACAGGTTCCAAGCAATGACAAATATGGTTTAAAAGCAGGGACAAGTATAATGAGCTACCCAATTGCAAGGGGGCACGAGGCTCCAGATTAAGGAGGCAGGGATCAGATTTCAAGATTGCCAGAGGCATGAGGCAGTCCAGGGGACCAGACAGACTAGTGAGTCCAGTGACCAGGCAGTGGTCAGGGCAACAAGAGTTCAAGCAGAATCCAATAATCAGGCAGAGGTCAGGGTCACAAGCAAATACGCATAGTCCAGTAATCAAGCAGAGGTCAGGGCAACAGGCAAACAAGCAGGGTCCGGGAATCAGGCAGTGGGTTACAACAGGAGATCAGACAGCAGCAAAGCAAAGCTAGAACACGGATAAACAGGAGCCAGGTAAAAACGATGAACTGCCCAGAGCACAGATTGAGGCAGGTATTAGAAGCTGTGAGACAGGTGCAGTTCTAATTAGGTAAGGAGATTAACTCCTAAAGGCATGGTGTAAAGTTCAGGACAGAACAGCAGCACCTCTGGCAGCACCTCTGGTGGATTTGAGGTACTGCTGCCACATACAAAGTATAGGCAGAGTCATAACACTGTCAAGGGGTGAGCTATATTAGGCAGCAAGTGAACAGTCAGTTCTTGAAGTTGATATGTTGGAAGAGGGAAAAATGGGCAAGCATAAGGATCTGAGCTACTTTGACAAGGGCCAAATTGTGATGGTTAGACGAGTGGGTCAGAGCATCTCCAAAACGGCAGGTCTTGTGGGGTGTGTTCCCGGTATGCAGTTTTAAGTACCCACCAAAAGTGGTCCAAGGGTGCACAACTGGTAATCCGGCAACAGGATCATGGGCACCCAAGGCTCATTGATGCGCATCGGGAGAGAAGGTTAGCCCGTCTGGTCCAATCTCACAGAAGAGCTACTGTAGCACAAATTGCTGAAAAAGTTAATGCTGGCTGTGATAGAAAGGTGTCAGAATATACAGCACATCGCAGCTTTCTGTGTATGGGGCTGCTCAGCCACAGACCAGTCAGAGTATCTACGCTGACGCTTGTTGACAGTTGAACGTGCCTACAATGGGCACATAAGTGCCAGAACTGGACCATGGATCAATGGAAGAAGATGGCCTGGCCTGATAAATCATATTTTCTTTTTCATAATGTTTACCTGGGGAAGTGATAGCACCAGGATGTACTATGGGAAGAAGGCAAGCCACAGTGGGCAGTGTGAAGCTCTGAGCAATGTCCTTCTTGGAAATCCTTGGTCCTGAGATTCATGTGGATGTTACTTTGACATGTACCATATACCTAAACATTTGTCACCGTTTGGTATTTTGGACTCTGGATCTGTTCATAGATGTTGTGGGAACAGATCCTCGGGGAGTGAGAATATGGTAATACACTGGTAAGTGGTAATGATAGCCTGAGGTTCAAATAGATGCCAGATGCAGGATAAAAGTACAATCAGAGGTTTAATGATGACTGGATGAATATACAGGAAAGTCTTGATATATGTATATATATACACACTAGGAGCGTAGTACAAGGTGGGCGGAGCCACCGGCAATATCATATGCAATATGAACAATCAGCATATAATTAGATATGGTTTTGAATGCACAGTCCAGCAATAAGGTGGAAAGAATAAGGCAGCAGGTATATGGTATCACAGTTGAGCAGCCCACATCAGAGAAGAGATTAACTGTCCAGGTAGCAGTATATGCACAATAGATGCGGCAGCAATCAGGAACCAAATAATGCCTTAATGCTTTCAATAATATATGAACAGTTCAGCCAGAGAAAAGAACAACAAGCAGCTTGATGATACGACCTGTGGAGTGTCATACAGCAGAGATAGTTGCAGCATGAGCTGAATAGTCTGTGGAGTAGTACACAGCAGAGACAGTTGCAGTTTGATCTGTATGGTCTTTAACAGCAACACAGCAAGGCACTGACGATCCAGGTGAGAGCTCACAGAGTAGGTAGGAACCTAATCAGACTGGTAACATGATCAACAGGCCCAGAGGAAAGGAAGGAAGTGCCTTTTCAAGTCTGGAGCCAACGCAGGAACCAATAGGAATCTTAATTAGAAGTAGACAGGTAATCAGTCTGCACCTGTGCAGATCAGAACTTGGAGGTTTGAAGTCTGTTAATGAGACACCTGTGAGTGTCTCAGTCTTTGTCTGTGGAAGCCAAATGAGCAGCGTGTGACAACATTATTGCAAACCAAGTATACCCCTTCATGGTAAAGGTATTCCTATTTTTCAGTAGGTTAATGCATCCTTCCACACTGATAAAATTGTTCAAGAAAGGTTTGAGAAGCATAACAAATTCCCCAGATCTCAATCAAATCGAGCATCTGTGGGATGTGCTGGAGAAACAAATCCGTTCCATGGAGACCCCACCTTGCAATTTACAGGACTTAAAGTATCTGCTGCTAACATCTTGGTGCCAGAAACCACATGACACCTTCAGAGGTTTTGCAGAGTCCATGTCTCAAAGAGCTGTTTTTACGGCATGCGGGGGACCTACACAATATCAGGCAGGTGGTTCTAATGTTGTGGCTAATCTGTGTATTTTACCAGTTCATTTAAAAAAAACACTGGTCCTAATCGCAATAAGGTAGGAAGCCAGTGAATGTTGTTTTGTATATGTTAATCACAATGAATGATTTTATTTTAGGTGGGGAATTAAGTTAGTAAGGGGGTCATTTTCGGAGTTTCTAAGATATAATATAACATTTCTCTATGATGTCTCTGTATGGGAGCAATACAGTTGATATACTATTAGCAGTGTTCCTTTTTCTACTAGAAAACATTTGAAGTTAATAAATAGTATTAGCTCTGCAAAAAAAATGTGTGCATTTTTAACAACTTTTGTAATCCCTAATACTCCTTATCCAATAGTTTACTAAAATTGGTGCATATTGTATGCCAACTACATTGCTTGCACTGCAGATGGGCTCAGTTGCAAGTTAACATTTGTTTTCATTGCTGCACCACAACGCAAACCCACCCACTGCAATGTAGTTCTCACTTTGTTATGCACTTTTGAATGCATCAATAACCTTGCAGAACACTTCAGTTGAGCTCAGCACAGGGACCTGAATAGGAATCAGTGTGCTGTTTAAGTAAAAATAGTCTACTCTCTATAATTAGAGAAAACAAATAATTATTTCACTGTTGAGAAAAATCAGAAATTGCAATTCACCTTCAGAATTCTTAGAAACCTTTATTGTTTTGAAAATAGTGAGTTGATGACCTGCTTCACCATCTTTTTTTGCAGTGCATTAATGTATTTCCCACTCTACTTATATGATGCTGTATTCTCCAAGTTATACACAATGACATTTGCCATGGCTGTGCTAATTCAAGGACCCTGTGCTTCACATGTCTTTTATGGGAATAAAACTCATTTTGAAATGAAGTACAGTAGTAGCAGGCTTTCTATGGGAAGACATAATTAAAATGGTATGTGATTAGGCCAGAAGGTCACCCAGCACAATTAGAGTGCAACGTGCCTTTTCAGGTTCTACAGAATCAATTTGATTAGCTTGTCTGATTTTGGACTGAAAGCCAGTACTGAATATTGATAAGGTACACTAGCAATATTAACATCAATGGACCTGATTTACAGTAGGCCCCAATTCAGCAGCATAAATATAAGTGTCAAATTGAAAACTGTGGTTTTACATCTGAATTTAGAGTTGAACTCATCTTAAGATCTTAAGAAATATCCTGGAAATAACTGGCTGCAATATGATATGCTCTAAGCATATTTTGAAATGACTGGAGTAAATGTACAACAGTTATCATCATCAATTCAATTATGAGGTCTGCCATTCTAAAAATAAAATGATCAAATAAAATGTGTGCCACCGCCCCCCAAAAAGAAAAAGGATGTGGGGTCACTCTGCAATGCATGCTGCACAAGCAATGTCAGACTGGGTTGTAACACTATAATGGGGACACATTGAGCGTGACCCCTGTCAAAAATCAGGCCAGGCCTGGAGAATTAGACCAACAAAAACGTGTGTCCCCCCTCCACACACACAAAAATCACCCTTATCGAATAGCACTTGGTGCCATGGTAGTAGTTTAAAATCAGAAAAGTCAGAAAATCAAGTACTTTAGTAGAACCACATTTCCCAGCAAACACTGGCATCCACTGACTGCTTTGGTATGCTGGTGCTAGTAGAACTAGAAGCACCAGTATACCTCAGGATATCTGAATGTACAACCCGTGGACTGGCACAGGGCGCACACTTCATGAGTTGCTCTACAGACTAGCTCAGTTGCAGTATAACATTATTTTTTATTGCTGTACCACAGCACAAACCCAGACACTGCTAGACAGTTGTCTGTGAAGCACTTCTGAATGCATCAATAGCCTTGCAAATAGCAGTTGTGTATGTCATAGAAAGCAACGAATATAGCAAATACAGTGGGGAACCTTAGTTCCGCTGCTGTTCTCTGCTAGAGATGGGATGTTTTGTGGGAATGAGAGTCGGACTCGCGGGACTTCTGTATTTGCATATGAAATCACGTGGGTCTTTGGGAAGTCCCACAGGAATGACTTAGAAAAAGTTGTTGAATGACAAGGAGGGGGCAAATATGTCACATCTTGTTGCTAGAGATATATAAACAGCATGTGTCTGCTTAGCTGTCATCAATGTGGAGGCAATAAGAGCCTCCTGCAGCTGAACTTTTTTCTTCCTTTTTCTTTGCTGTTGCTTGTGCTTTACACAGAAGTCATGACGGCTACAGGAAATATTCCTTGGAGTACTGGGATCATGTCCGCTGAATCTTCAGAGAATTTTAAAGCAGAGTTGGAGGTCCTGCAGCCATGTATTCAAGAGCATGGTCCTCAGTACCTCCTGTCCAGACTATTTCCATCTGTTGACACTTCTATTGTGCAGGTAATGACTAAGTCCAGTGTTATGGCCCCAGATTCCCTGCATGGCCTGGGTGAGTTGGTGTCATGTACCTCCATGTTTGTGGTAGCAGATAGCAGATGAAAGAGATTAACTTTTTCACCTTATATACCTTGGGCAATCAATTTGATGCAGAAACACAAATTAAGGGCACTAGGAGTCCATGGTCTGCCCGAGGCCATGGTCTGCCCCATGTGAACAAGTACATAAAAGTAAGAGTGTTGCTATAAAGAAAGCTGTCCAATAAAGCTTCCTCAAGTCGAATTGAAGCAGAGCCAGAGAAAGGCAGGCCAAGCCTCCAGAAGCTCAAAGGAGGATTAGTTTGTTTTTAAAATGCATACAGGTATTTGTTACCAGTCTTCATAATAGATCAATGAGTTTGGACTGTGGCTTGTTTCGTTCTTTCTTTCATACACAGAAGGGATCTTTCTGGACAGAGGAATCTGTTGCAATGTCAGAGCCTGCTGTTAATAATTTGAGCACCCCCTGGGACTTGCATTGTGTACCTTTGGATGGGATCAGTGGCTAATTGTAGCTTTCTTTCTGTTCTTTCAACATCAGCAGCTCTCAATGCAGGTGAGATGTCACAATCGCTAACTGGGTCTTCTTCTGACACTTCAGACATCAGCACAAAATATTTACAGATATTGTAGGTCAAGCTTGAGCCTATAGAAGAGGCTGACCAATGGCTATAGATATCTTTTTCTGTAGATGCCATGCCTCTAGTTGCTACAAGTAATGTCCAAGATACTGAGAAAGGACAGGAGAGGTATTTTTACCTAAAATAATTAGTCTGTATTTTTGCATGTCAGTGTTTACAACATTAGGAATTCCTAATCATTATTTAAGTGTTCTTTGTGTCAGTATTATTTGCATCCAAAATTTCGTACTACACCCGAGGAGAAGAGACGAATATAGAATGTGGAATGGGTTCTTGGGGGACTGTGTTAAGGGAGTATTGGGGAAATTGGCTTTATGAAGCATGAAGGGTTATCCTTCTGGTGGGCTGTCGGCCCCTTTGTTGAAAACAGTGATGTAACATCTGTGACCCTATAGTAGCATCCATGACCCTGTGGTACACCTCTCACCTAAAAAATGTTAATGTACAATATAATTTGTGGCCTTTCTTTTCACTACATCCATGAGATATGTAGTTACGGTGGTGAGTTAACCAAACTTTAAACTATTGTTTGTTACACATAAGTCTTTGCCTGGTTTATCATCAATCTAGGTGCAATGTTTTACTCTGCTTGCACACTTTCTCTGCATATTGTCAGCTAAATGCCTCCCGTTGTTACAATATATATATATATATATATATATATATATATATATATATATACAAGTTAACCCGTGCATGATACTCATGCATTTTTTTGTCAAATAATGTCAGTATACCAAATTTCAGGTCATTTGGATGAGCCCTTTCTGAGAAAATATTTTTTTCCACAGACACACACACACTAACACACGCAGCTACACATGCAGGGGCGGATCTAGAAAATGTTTGTTCCCCGGGGGGATGTTAGGGCGGGGCGATTTAAGCCCCGCCCCCTTTCCGACTTCTGAGGCTGCTGGGGGCTGCACAGTATGTGCAGGTCTGCTCGGCAGTGACAGGCAGGGACAGTGTGCTGCCCGGCTGCTCTGATTGTGTTTAAAACACAATCAGAGGAGCCGGGCAGCACACTGTCACTGCCAAACGGACCTGCACATACTGTGCAGCCGTCGGCAGCAAACCCCTGCTAGGGGGGGGGGCGATTGCCCCGATCGCACCCCCCTGGATCCGCCACTGTACACATGTGTGTTCATGAGGTAAAATTACCTCACGAAAATGAGTTTGACCCCTCAACTCGTCAATAATGTCAGTATACCAAATTTCAGCCCTTTTTGAGGGTTTTTTTCACACACACACTAAGAATTTAGTAGGTCAGTTAACCCGTGCATGATTCTCATGCATTCTAGTCAAATCAAGCTACTTAAGGTGTTAAAAACTGCCCACTGTCACCCCCGGCAACCACCAACCACACCACTCCCAACTGTCACTTCTCCTTCAAGAAATATATAGGTCAGTGTATAACTCTGCCCAGCAGGTGGCGCTGCAGCTTGTTTTTTTTTTTTTTCACACACAGACAGACTAACACACGCCACTAGACATTTATATTATAGATATATATATATGTATATATAAGCAGGAACTAGCTGAGGTAGGTGATTCAGGAGCTAAACAATGCCAAGCACTAGTGAGTAATAGGCAACACAGGGTGTATAATATGAAATAATATGAATTAATTTCAATTCATTCCCTTATATAATCAGGGTGACAGCCATCTGTAAAAACACTTTGAGGCTGATGCAGAGTTGGACACAAAAAGGGTGTAACTTATTAATAAACAAAAAAGAGTGCGGAAACAAGCATATTTCAGCCCATTTGCAGAGCTGCACACATCCTGAGATGTGGCCACCTCTGTATCAGCAACATATGCACCTGGTTTATGATAAGTCATCATCATCAGCACCTGCCCTATGGGAGGTGCACAACATACACCTCCTAACTAACTTACATGTATGTGTCTGCAGGTCTGCATGCATCACATTTGCGTGAACACATGTTTAATGTATTCTGCTTGCATTTGCATGACCCTTCCTTCCCATCCCGCCTCACCAGCTGCAGGCAGGTATAAATGCCATGTCATAGCCGTGTGTAGCATGAACTTGAGGCTTCTCAACAGCTAACGAATTATTTTTATGCTTTTTTTGCGCACTGGTATGCATTTATGATAGATGTTTCTGCTAATCGAAAAAATACTATGCAGATTGAAATACATAGGGTTTAATTAAAAGCTGCATCTAGCCTTTTGTACAATAAACATTGTTTTCTAATTTCTGCAGATGATTGTTGTTGCTCTGTTATAGCTCTTACAAATGTGTTGGATTTACCTAATGCTATCACTTGTCAAAGTTATGTTTTGCCTTTCTCACTCGTGTAACAATATTTTTGTGACACTTGCCTGAAATGTTAATATTTGTAGCATGTTCAATTAAAACACTAAAAGCAATGTTATTTTTGGTGACCTAGATGGGATCTAAAACTAAATTTAATTGGTTGTCTGGGTTTTTGATGAATAGATTGGCGTGCCAAACATTGCATGCCCTTCACTTATCAATGAGGTCCCAACAGTGAGAGGGCCATGGTCTAATAGACTGCATGCCTCGGATGCCTGAGGCAGAGGCTGAGTTGCTCAGGACAGTCAGTGTGACTACCTCAAGTGGCTGTTTCTAATGGTGACCCAATAGGTGAGTGATCTGCTGTCATTGAACTGTATGAGGTGGATATCTATGTATGTGGGCATAAACCTGCTAGCACGGGACTGTGCGTTGTGGACATAAGACTGTTACTATGGTATGGGCCATTCATAATTGACATTGGCATGATGCGTTTGGTATACCCTTTGCAGTTGCACCATGCACACTAAGCATGTCCAGTGCATAGGGTTCATGGATACATTGTTGTATTTCAATATGAGGGGAATGAAGAGTGGTTCATATTCACTTTTAAAATACAATTCAAATACACAATGTCAAGCATACCAGAAATTCTATGTGAGCACTGTGTTTTTTTTATTTCACATTAAAATGAGAATAATATTTGTAATGTCCGGGCTGAGCTTTTCTCAGACAGTATTCATTCCATTTTTCTATTTGACAATTGTTTGGAATCCTTTTCACCACTTCACATCCTTTGTTATCTAAATCCTGCTCTGTGTGGGAGTATGTTTTGTGCTATACTGATGTTCCATTTACTAGGTGAGTTAGTATGTCATTTTGTCTCTGACAATTGCAGCTGTCCACAAAAATAATCTTCTAGTCATCCACAAAACCAATGTGACAGAAGCAATTGTTGTTTTGTTGGATTTTGATTTACAACAAGGAATCTATGCCACATGTTACTAAGCCTCTGAGCCAGTAAAATACTTGTAGCATGTACAGTCAACTAATATAATTTTTTCACTATTAACATTAAGCTATGCTAATGGGCCTATTATGCAAGAGAACAAAAGATATACTCAGTAGTATAATATTCTGCCTATCATTATCACTTTAGTTTAAATTACAGTTTCTTGTCTTTTTTGTAATTGATTTATTTTTATGATATCTGTATTTTAAGGTGAATTTTCTTTTAATTGAAACCTTGGCATCCTCTTTTCTTGATGAAATAGTGCTGGAATATTCAACACACCACTCATATAATAAAAATGAAGCAAGTGTATGAACTCAAGTTTATTAAAATACATAACAGGTCCACCGTTACAAGTAATTATATTACAGAAGATGCTCCTCATTTAAAGTTTAAAATGCACAATTCATTTTCCCCAAGTTCATTACAAAAATGATTAGGACATGCTGCTTTCCCTAGGTTCATTAAAGTAAAAAAAAGCACATTATGAAACCTGTCACCCCATGTTCATTAGTAGAGAGGCTCAACTAGTCAAGCCACTTTGATATTTGATTGTACCTGCCCATTTCACAGACTTGAACTTTGCTAAGCTGTTAACGTGATTGAAGTTTCGAGTTCGAAGTTTGCAGCTCGTAGCTCTCATTTAAAAGACACTAAAATAAACTATAAAATGTTGCCCTTTCTGGCAATTTAAGCTTAAATTACAACATTTGATAGTATTTTAACTTGTCTTTAACCTGAACAGTGAAAATTACTTTGTTTCCATTTGAAGTTTGTGCTCACTGTTTACATGGAGGAAAAAAATTATAAAATATAGCCATTTAAACTCACGCTGGCTTTTGAACTTAATTCCTGGTCATCTGTGCTGCAAGGTGGGTTCCCCGGCTGGTTATTAGGTATGACAATAAGTAATATAAGTCATGATTGACTTAAACACAGTACCACAACTCTATTAACATAAATAGTATACCCCTTGTCACATTAATTGTCAAAAAACACATTATAAGTATAAATAAGCTAAACTCCTGTGATTAAATTCATGTTCGTGGGATAAAAGTTTGTTTTCTTTAGCAAACTAGTTCACAATATTTAATGGTTTAAAGTACATTTTTTTGTATCTTCTTGTTCAAAAAGTACATTTTAAAATTCAACTTTGTTCAAAATCACCCTTTTGCAAGATAATTTAATTTCAAATTCCAAAACTTTTGTCGTGTGACACTTCCGTTCTCAGGAGAAGAGGATGCGGCTCCCATCTATTAATGTAAGCAGAGGTGGTGGGGACACAAATAGAGGGGTGGGGTGTCTTCTACTTGATCTAGCCCTGGTTATTAGTAAACCCTAGATGCAACTGGACCATGTGAATCATCATATAACAGATTTCACTGCAATACTAAATAGCTGTGACCATGACTTTCCTGCAGGAGGACACAGTTGTTGAACCATTATGGCTAACATCTCCATCATTCCTCCCACATCAACCTATTATTATAAACATCAAGCTGGTGCTGCAGTACAGTCATCCACTTCCTTCAGCATGCCCCCAATCCCTTAAACTGAAAGTTCATATTGATCATATAACTAAGAAATGTCTCTTTTCTGCTAAATTTCACAAGTGTAGCTAAAAAACAAACTTAAATTATATGATAATTTAGCTTTAGTTTTATAAATTGTATCAGTTTACAAAATAATAAACTTATGACATAATATTTGACATAATATTTATTACTTTGCAGTATGTCTTATAATAATTTGCTCTACTTCCCTACTCTACTTCACTACAAATATTTGTGCTGCCTGTCGAAGTCAGCAAATTGGATAAAGTCATTTCAATTGATATTAAGCAAACTTGATCGTCTTTGTCTGAAATTATGCGTAGAGCACGCTACGGCGTGGAAGGGCGTATCCAGCCGCAACACGTGGCAATAACAGTTTTTACACTTTAGTATACATTCGCACCAACACACAGATTTGTAAATAGTACACATTAATCGTAGTTGCAACACATAGTTATTTCTGTTGAAATATAGTAGTATTTATGTGTAATATTATAAGTTATAAGCATATTAGTGATACATATGGTTCAGGTTAAAGGAAATGTGTCATGTCTAATATCATATTAATCCCCTTTACATCAGCAGCTGTTCGGTGCATTCGGCGAAGAGATCGCACATTGCATACTCTAGTTATTGATGTTAGGGAATAAACCTTTAATATGATATTAACTGTCAAATGCTAATGGATTGATTGTAATTGGAGTTTGGCGGGAAGAACAGAGCAGTTTGGCGGGAAGAACAGAGCTCATCCCCTGGAGAGACCCCCACCTTTGGATTCCTTAGATTGAATCAGCCTATGATGTGTAACCCCCTGGACCGTCCTGATGCCTGGACCAATAGAAGCAAGCTATACCATCTGCATTGTTTCACTGTATCTCTGTTTGCATATAAGCAGTAACTTTCATGTAGTGTTCAGTCACCTTGACCACAGACTTCAGGACTGAATGACTGTTCACTGGATCCAGAGCGCCTGCGATAAGTAACGGCTGTACTTATTATTATTTTGCTTGAATATATCCTGCTACTTTTTGAGAATAAATCTTTGTGCGTTGGAAACACAATCGTTATTGGATAGCAACAAAACGCTCATAACATGCCTTATAAATAAGCAATAATAATAATAATAATATTTGTTTTCATACTGCTTACAGCACTCGTGCCCAGCTGGTGGCCGACTAGTCACATGTGGTCCTTCTAGTTTTTACCTGAAGGGGAAGGCAGTAGTTACAGGTGCTGTGATACCAAGGCACCTGTAAACAATGTATGAGAGATCCATAGCTGCGAGCAATAAGCAGATTTATTGTTCCCCTGATGCTTCTAGTGGAAACAATTGTGCCAGGTTTTTTTTACTTCTATCAGCGACGTTGTCATTTGCTGATACAACTTTCTTTCTTTACTTTTGTTCGCAACTGCCCATTTACGATTCATTTTAATATAATGTACAGAGGTGTTTTGTTACTCGCTATGGCAAAAACAATGTAAGCACAGACCCGGAGGGAAAGGAGAAAGAATCTGACCTGTTGGACCAAACAGTGGTTCCAGAGGAGAGACTCATTTTCTGATATGCCCCGGCTAAAGGAGATATGGAACAACAACCCTTATGACATCAAGAATGTCCTGAGGATGAATGAACCCACATTCCAGTAGCTACTCCAAAATGTTATCTCCCTCATCCAGAAGGAGGACACTGATTTAAGGAGACCCATATCCACAGAGCAGAGACTGGTTGCTACCCTGAGATTTTTGGCCACAGGAAGGACACCGGCTGTTCTCAAATACAGCACAGCAATTTCGCTACATGCTCTGGGTTTTGGCCTATATGTTGTTAGGATATGGAACCCATCTTTGCGCATTAGAGATGGACAGAAATGGGCAAAAGATGGGAAATATGGGAAAGCTAAATGAATATTTTTGAGAATTGAGAGCAAACACTGCTTTGGGTGTAGAGGGGTATGAGACGCATCTCTGGTGTGCAGACCAGAGATAGGCTGAAGAGGTGAAAACATAACGAATATTTTACCTTAAATATGGCACACATAACCATATAAAAACTTTTAAAAAAACAAAGCACAGGTGTCACAGCTGTTCGTAATGTAAATCTTCACTGTTTTCCAACTGTAACAGACTCCCTGTATAATATAGCATACTTGTGCTTCCCATATGTGTTGAAGTCCTGTAGGCAGAAGGGGTAATTGCTTGGCTTCCCGTGACAGGATGTTGCCTGTGAATTGGGAGTGGGAAAAATGTATAGGATTGGGCCAGTCTGAAATGTCCTTGCTCCTTTGTGAGGGTGGATTGTGTCAATATAGTGTCTTGTGAGAGATCCCCCCTCTGTGCCCTATAAATTATGTCATAAACAAAACGTTCCATCTGCATTTGCATCTCTCCACTCGTACTCCTCTTTTTTTGGTGAGTGTTGCTCCAAGCAGGTCAAATTCATCACGCTCCTTTGACATTAGTTGGATCGCAGACTCTATCATTTTCTCGTAAGAGTGTCACTTTGCTCATGGTCACAGTCCCTTTTTTCTCCCTCCTGCCAACATGATCCCATTGTGGCTAGGTGACTTTATCATTGTCCTGTGTGAGTCAGTTTGTGGTTAACTGTGTAGATAGAAATGTTCTTTCCTGGCTGTCTTCTATCAGCTGGGTGACAGGTGGCGTGCTCTGCCACATCAACAAATCTTTCTTCAGATGGCAAACATGAATTATGTCACCCTCAAAAAGTGTGTCCTATTACTACAACTATAAATGATTCTTCAGTAATATTCTGATGGCGATAGTGGATGCCAAATATGAATTCCTATTTGTGAACAGTGGAAAAAATTGAAAAGTGTCAGATGGCAGGGCAGTGGAGCAGACTCCTTTCCATGACAAATTTAAAAAATAATGCATTAAATTTGCCACCAATAACAGAAACACAATTTGGACTAAATTTAGTTTTTGTAGCTGATGGAGCTTTTCAGCTGCACCTCAATGTATTAAAACCTCATCCCCAAAGAAATCTCCCACCAGATAGGATGATATTTAATTATAGATTGTCAAGAGCAAGGCTAATTGTGGAAAATTCTTTTGGTAAATAGGTTTTTCCATTTCGCCATAAATCTGCCCTAGACAAAGTGGACAAGGTGGTAATGGCTTACTGTGTACTACACAACTGTCTAAGACATAAAAGCCACAGTGTGTGCAACCTAGCAATACGGAGAGCACTGCAGACGTTGTGGAAGTGGTAGGATTGACAGCAATGGAGCCTTCTTCCCACGTGACAAATTTCCGTAACATGCAAAGTTAAACAGGTGGCTTTTTTGGAATATTTTAATGGTGAGGGTGCTATGTCCTGGCAGAATGGCATTTTGTAATGTATGTGCATTCACATTGTATGTTTGATTGTAAACTTAATTGTCAGCTAAATGTAAATAAATATTTTTTTTACGTATTAACATTATTGTATGTTTTTCTGTGCCACTTACCGGTATGTCATCTGTTTCTATACCTTCAGGTGAGATACTACTGTCCATCTCCATGCTGCAGGTAGACTGACTTGTTATTTCTTCATCACAAGTAAAATGCAGGAGGTCAAAATACAACTTGGTGCCCCTGATTTTTTGGAGGCCTCAATCTTATTAAGTTCTTTTTTGAAGACAGTTCTCAGTTTCTGGATCTTCCCCTTGACCCACTCTACAGTTGCCCCGAGATAATGGGGACGGCACACTTTTACCATTTCATCCAAAGCCAAGCTCCTTTTCTGCCTGTTGGAGTACTCTTTTGATTTAGTTTTCCATAAGCAGGGATGGGATCTGTATGCCTCAATGAAGTCCTTCATGAGCCCTATACTTTTGTCAGATGCCATCTTAAATGTTTTCTTAAAAAAAATAACACATGTTCTGACATATTTACATTCACACCAAAAAATAAAATAACATAAATTCTCATACTATAAAGTACGTACCTTGCTATAATAGCGATGAAATCAGGTAAACAAATGTTTGTATCTGTTCATTTGCTATGGAACTATCAGGCCAAACATTCTTCCCACACAGCTGCAAACACAAAGGTATTCTAGACTAATAAACTTTCTCCCACAATGCTTCACTCTGCAGCTATAGCTGCCGTGATTGTTCCATACCAACTGTGAATGCCCATGTTTGCATCTATAAAATTATAGAGGAGGCAGTCTGTTGCCAGTGGTGTGTGATAAGATGGGGGATGAACAGGTGAAAGAGGTGACAGAAGTGATAGAGGAGTGGAGGGGATGGAGAGGGAGTAGAAGGGATGGAAATGGAGAACATTAAAAGAGCCGATTCAATGAGCCCAAGGGAGATGGAGATGATGGTGAGAGTGTTGAACTAGCACGACTACTACTGTCAAAAGTGAAAATACTGAATAGTCATTAATCAAAAGGAACTAATTATGCAGATGCTCATAAATCTGCTTAGAGATAAACTCTGTAAGCAAAGGTTGTCTGACCTATAGAACAAGAAGCAAAGAAGGCTCAATAGAATCAGAGGAAACATTTAAAAAAGTTAGTATTACAAGCGGTTACTAAAACTAAATAGTAAATGGTGTTCATAATTAACGGTAACTATAACAATTAGTATGATTAGTAAAAGTTTGACATCTATTTACAGAAAGAAGAATGTGCAATGCAGTGTGCTGTGTAGCTGCACAAAATATTAAAATGGAAGATGATATAACGACTATAAAAGAAGAAATCACTGAGATTGGAATTGGGGAAATAAAAGAGAAATCGAAAGAAGGTAATTAAAAATCATTAAAAAGTTTAGAACACATAAGGTATTTTTATCCTTGACCATTATATAAAAAATGGCTTCCATATTTCAGTTGGTATGGACCAGTACAGCAGCATGCATGGCCAGACCCAAGAGGGGCATCAGAATAAAGTGATTTCAAGCAGTGTCCAAGGTGAGCAAATGGTAGTAGTCCCACTGGTAGAAAAAATGTTGTGTTCCGTTTCATCATTAAACAACATTAAAATAATTTTTCTTTCCTCATACAGATATCATCATATCTGACGAAAGTTTATTATTGCTACTCCATTAAAGAACATTATTCCCATTTCCTTTTCGTTTTGACACTGCACCACATAGGAGACGTGGACACAACATCCTAATTTTAAAAATACACGCCCAGAAAGGAGTCGCTGTTGGAGGAACTATCGGTAGAATGTCGGACAATTTGTTGTTAGTTTGTACACATTGCAGGATTGGAAGGACGTTGTTCCATTCTATTGCTGGATGAGATTTTCAAGTGTGAAAATCTAGATCAACTATTTCACGTGCTTTGGGACGCCAATCGCTCATCATTTCAGTGTAATGCGATATCGGGCCGGACGGTAGTTTATCTACCGATTGACCCAATAATCGGCTGAAACCACTGTAGTGTGTACCTAGCCTAAGCGAGACAGGAACCCAAATAATTTGAGACTGCTCTACCAGATTCAGGACAATTGACAGACTGTCCTGCTCTCTCGTACTTGTTCTTGTCACTTTCACCACCTGTGGCTGCTGGTGACTTTAGATCACTTGCTGCTTGATTTCCTCCTTGGAATCTGTAGTAGAGTGTCTTGGGTTTAGTGCCGCTGTTGTTGTGTAGTGCAAAGGAGGTTTAATACTCCAATATCACTTTGGTGTCTCAGCATCAAAAAATGTGTATACACAAAAAAGAAAGGAAGGTGCGTCCATGCAAGCAGGCATCAGCTAACGTGTTTATCTGCCCCTTCTATGGGTGGTTTCATCAAAGGTAAAGTTACAATGATCCAGGCATCTCTTATATATCCTGTAATGGAACTTGCAATCAATCATATATCAATAACATGGTCACCAATCATGTGTCTATATGTGTTGTTGTTGACCAATCACATTTTATGTAGATATTTTCCATGTGTCAAACCCAAGACACTCTACCACAGATTCCAAGGAGGACACCAGAAGGAGACGCTTGGCATACATAGTGTGCGTGGGCTTTATTCTTACAGTTTACTACCTCTGGATTCAACCATTCCAGAGGGCGTAATTGTATGGGTTGACTCACATTAACTTTCAGTTTGGGGGCCCTTTATTGAATATAATCCTCAATTATATGGCACCAGTGTACATTGGGTTCTTATAGCTGTCTGTACTAGTGATTTTTTATTCTAATATTTTAACTGTTTTTAGGTGCTGAATTGGCACGCTGAGCGCTTATGATTATTTTATATCTCCAGATTGTAATACATACGTTGCTATAAGATTTACCAGTGCTGCCACTTGCTCCTTTCTTGTGCTCATAACTTATGCTTAAATTTCAAATTTTATGGTTCACATAAGCTGTTATTCCAAGTGGTTTCAGTAAAGCGACTTGTGAAAAGTTTGCTCATCTCTACATATTGCTACATTGCAATATTAGCATCCAGTAGAAGGAAAACATAACTGTAGATACTTAAAGAAGCATAAATCAATTAATATAAGTATATATATATTGGTGCTTTTGAATATATTGGTGCTTTTGAATTCCAGGGTGGCTGCAGTGCTTTCCTTAGACTTCTCTGTATGGTCCACTTGTTTTTATTACTAAAATGTTAGACGATGTAGAAACATTGACTTTTCCTCTTTGTATTGTGTTTTAATCGGTTTCTTGGTGATTTTTGTGGTTGCTTTGTTTTTATTATAACAGCTTATCCAATACTTACTTATCCAGTAGGAATCAAAATAAAACAAACACTTGCAAGCCAAGCAACCTTTGACCCACCATTTTGAAATGCTTGAAAAATGTGCTCAATTAATGTTCCATCTCTTTATGAGATAGTGATTAGACTTTGTTTTAACTTGTAAAATAGCATAAGAGGCCTTTTTGACATGTCCACAAGGGTTTTTATGTCCATGTATTGTTTTCAGAAATCTGAGAGAAAAGATAATAGGGCAAACATTGAATTATTTTTGGGAGAAGATGTCAGCAAGAAAAATGGAAATGTCAGCTTGTAGGTTGAAATATTACTTATGGCTGAAAAGAAATGATGAAATGATCTACAAAAGGCTTTTATGGTGAGTACAGAAGAGTACAGGAGAAAAAAAATCTAAATTTAAATATTTCCTGCTTTTATATTACTCAAAATATCTGACAGTTAAAATATTAGTTTGATATTTATGATCTGGAACTAAGTTCAAAAATAATAAGACAGCGTGAACAAAATTACTCAGATCAGTAAGAACCCGCATAAGTAACAGTATTTAAGGCCCTTTCATTCTTTCCCTGAGAGCACTCTGTGTATATATCCTATCAGCTACATTTACATTTTTCTATTGGGGATGCTTGAAAAACATTGAATCAAGAAATAACAGTTAATGTAAAGCATTTAGTATACATTCTTAAAGATTATTCAAAAAGATTTGACATTGACAGTACAAAAAATAATGTAAGTAAATGGACCTGTACACAAACATTTCCTAACAAGCAATCGCTTTGCAATTTAAGTGTAGTCTCATTAAAATCCAATGGCAAATGCTCATATAAGTGTGTTGAATTTATGTTTTATTATTTATATAGTAGTGCTTTAAATAGTATTGTTAATGAAGATGCGTCTAATGCTCTGTAAACGCAAGGATAAAGTGCAATGTTTTGTCTATGCTTTAACCGGTATTATTTTAAAACTTTGTGTACTAGCCATAAATTCAATATGCCACAGTTTTTTCAAAACTCCATCAGTGTCAGGAAGAGAGCTTATTGGCATTTGTAATGCTAGGAAATTTGTAGAATGTGTCAAGGCAGGTAGTGAGCTATTGAAGAAGGTAAATAAATATACGGATCAGCCATCATATGAGGAAAATAAGGTTACAGAACGCTAGTGTCTCTAACAAGATAGATGTTAACGCGCTTAGATGCAACTAGGATTTGCTATGAACAGTGTACGTGCCCACACATGCTGCAATGTCGATTGATTAGGAAGCTTTAGATATTATTGGTCACAATTTGTAGACACCAATAAACATCTGAGCAGAAGGTTTAAAATGTTGATAGGGACTCTCAGAAATTGCAGTTAGATGATGCTCACACACCTAATTCTCCTGCACCTATACTGCGATATTTGTGCCCTATAGAATCTGCTCCCTGGATGGCCATTGAATGGATGGGTCTGTCTAATTTTGATGCTAATTGGATGCAAATGTAGATGCTCAGCCCTCTCCAAGCTGTATACAGTGTAGCAGCAAATCAAATTGAAGATCAAATTTCAACCTCCTCTGTGTTTGCCTGTGAATAGCAAGCTGCAGTTTGAACACAACCCCAAAGAATCTAGAGCGGCACTGGTTTTCAACAGGTCAAATGGTAGAGCATAGATAAATCCACTATTTCATTATATTCTGTCTACCAGTAGTATATACCGTATATACTCGAGTATAAGTCGCCCCGAATATAAGCCGAGGCACCTAATTTTACCACAAAAAACTGGGAAAACTTATTGACTCGAGTATAAGCCTAGGGTGAGAAATGCAGGGAGAGGAAGGGAGAAGGAGAGAAAAAGGAGGGGGAGAGAAGAGGTGAGGGAGAGAAAACACAGACGATATTAAGAGGAATTGAAAACTAGCAGAGTCAATCTTCATAACAGTTACATTTATTAAAATCTGTTAAGTGTTTTGCTATGCTTTTTCAAGGCCTTTTTCAAGACTAAATAGATACTTATAGCATAACAGCTACAGATAATATACCTACCGGTATATTAGTATGTGCAGCTCCTTCAATTCCAAGACAGTCTGTCACGAATAGGAGGTAGTGGATTATTTAACCCTTGCATATTGTATTGCATGCATTAGAGACAGTAGGTTTAGAAGCACAGCAGTTATTAATCTGGGAATCTCTATTCCTCCTCGTGCAGATAGATACCTTGGATTATCAGTTGAGATATTTAACTATTATATTTACAAGAGGACAATTAACCCCCCTGGAAATAACCTTTTAAACAAATGAAATTAGCGGTGTTCAGCCTTTTACTTATCTCCGCAGTGAAACGTATGTGCGTTCCACTGACAGGAAGTTCGGCATTTGGAACGCAAGTTTGCGTTCCAAATGCCGAACTTCCTGTCAGTGGAACGCACATGTGTTTCACTGCGGAGGTAAGTGGAAGTTAAAAGCTGAGGGACGGGAGAACAGAAGTTCACTCGTGTATAAGCCGAGGAGGGCTTTTTCAGCACAAAAAATGTGCTGAAAAACTCGGCTTATACACGAGTATATACGGTAGTTATTTTTTTATTTTTATGTGGAGAACCTTTAACCTTTTGAGTGCTGCAATGGTAAGATCTGCAGTGATGTCTGTCCCACATTTTGCTGTCATCACTGTTAATCTTAGACAGGCACCCTCAAATGTTGTGTGCTTAGCTATAGTGGGTGCCGCTAAAAATGAAGGGGGATATAACTCAAGTACAGTAAACAATTAGGTATCCTCTTGTCAGGGACGGATTGGCCATAAAGCCTACTGGAACTTTTCCTGGTAGGCCGGTGGCCTCAGGAGTCTGACTAATGTCTTTTATTGGGGTGGGAGATTTACAGAAAATAAAAATTATTTGTTTACATAAGGAGGCTCTGGATTATTCTGAGGCCGGATAAAGGTTGGGAGGAGGCGTAGCATATACCCAGGGGGCCTCCAGACCAGGTGACAGCAAGATGGGGGAGAGTTGGTGGCTGGTCCCTCCTCTGGTACCAGCCACTTTGCTTCTACAGGCCGCGGATCCCTGTGTGTGGCTGCCTCCTCTTATCTGTGCTACAGACAGGAGTCATATGGGATGGCACCTGTCACGTGGTTTCTACTATATATAGTGTGTTAGGAGTGGGGTTTAATATAATGTCTGATGGAGAAAAGGGAGGGGGCTTATAATATATATAGAGTGTTTCAGGGGGGTTCTTAATATAATGTTCGAAGGATGGAAGGGAGGAACGTTCTTAATATAGCATGTGAGGGAAAGGGGGGCTTCTAATATATATAGCATGGAAGGGAGGGGGGCTTCTTAATATAGCATGTGAAGGTAGGAAGCATGTCACTATCGTGTGTGAGTGTGATTGGGGGGACTTCTAATAAATATAGTGTGTGAGGGGGTCTTAATATAATGTATGAGAGATGGAAGGGAGGGCGGCATATAATATATATATATATATAGTGTGTGGGGGGGTCTTAATATAATGTCTGATGGATGGAAGGGAGGGGGGCTTCTAATATATATATAGTGTGTGAGGGGGATTATAAATATAATGTGTGAAGGATGGAAAGGAGAAGGTTCTTAATATAGTGTGTGTGAGGGAAAGGGGGGCTTCTAATATATTTAGTGTGTGAGGAGGGGTTCTTAACATAATGTGTGATGGATGGAAGGGAGGGGGTTCTTAATATAGTGTGTGAGTGTGAGAGGGGGTTCTAAATCTAATGTGTGAGGATTGGAAAGGGGGTCTTAATATAATGTGAGTGGGAGGTAGGCTATTAAATTAATGGTGATGTTTAGATGGAGCTAATTATTTAATGGATGCTATTTTATTTGTGGAATAATGGGTTGGGCAATTTATTGGTGGGGCCTATTAATTTAAGATGGGGTAGAGGGACCATAAATGTAATGCTGCGGTGGTTTGGGGGCTATTGAATGTGGTGCTGAGTTTGGGGAGGAGGGCTATTTATTAAGTGTATATACTATTAATGTAATGTCAGGGCTGGTTGCAGGGAAATAGATCTATTTATCAAAGGTGAATAATATTGTTTTATTGTTGTGGTTAAAGGGAGGCCTAATTATTAGATGTGGTTGCTATTAATTTAACATGAGGCTGGTTGGAGTTTTCAAAATTTCATGTATCCATTTTTTTTCCACAGAGGATTCCCAACATTCCAGGATTCACATAAGCAGCAACTTAGCTAAAGACACCAGCAGTCCCAGGCAGGGAAGAGACAAGAACAGGAGACACACATATACAGGTACAGGCACTGGGCATACATACAGTGGGCACGCATATACTGGTGCAGACACTGGGCACGCATATACTTGTACAGACACTGAGCATGCATATACTGGGCACAGATATACTGGTAGAGACACTGGGAACACACATACAGGAACATACACAGTTGGCACACACACATACATGTACAGACACAGTGGACACACACATGCAAGAGCAAACACAGTGGGCACACACATTCAGGAACAGACACAGTGGGTACACAAACATACTGGGCCCCCCGTCTAGCACTTATTTGGCCCCGCCTACATGTGGCCACTTTTATATTTTTTCCAGGGCCACTAAGTTACCAATTCACAACTGCCTCCTGTTCTCCAGCAAAAGGGCTTTAATTTGGTGGATTTATACACAGGGGCTGAGCTAGTTATATCATAGCAAACATAACAGATTTGCTAAGTTTTACATTATAACTTGTTTGTTCTGCATCAGATCTCTTTAGGACAACATACATAAAGTGTGTGTGGTGGCTTTCTGCTCTGTAATATAGTGAGTAGGAATTTCTCAATATTCAACAGAGCTGCATTTTAAAGTCAGGATAAGACTGAACAGTACATTTTACTTCCATGCTTATGCAAATATGAAAATGTCAATGTTTAAGTTTAGTTGTCCATTAACGAACGTGTATTTTGTGCAATTATGGGGCACTTACTTTAGGATAGGGACATTTATATTAGCGATGGTGCATTTATTATAGTAGCATTTAGTAGACTAGGGAAGTTTACAATAACACAAGATTCATTTTAAATGTATGGGTTTTAGATTACCATATGGCCTTTAGATTACCATATGGCATTTAGTTTATAGAAGCACTTGAATGTAAGTAAATATTTTAGCCTGGTATAGAAGCTTTTTACAATAGTTTAACTTTGTTTTCAATGTAATGAATTGATCTTTAGTTTAATGTTTGATTATTTTGTAAAGTGTTTTGGAGCATTTTATTTAGATCAGTGTAAATAATTAAGTTTATAATTTAGAAGATATGCTACAGTAGATTAGATGATTAGTTGGTCCTCAAACTTCAAGAAATAATTAAAACCCACTGGAGAATCGGGTCAAACGTCTATAGTCTTAAAAATGGAGCTTACAGCCCCTCACACTCCCTTTAATCATGGATTGCACTTGGACAATTGTGATGCTGTCTGTGTCTGTAATTATTAGTAACCCAGACTACTGTACTCTCATATGCACACTATGTAAACCATACCTCCCAACCACCCTGATTTAATGTGACAGTCCCGATTTGACTGCTCTGTCTCGCCATCCCGATGGGACAGTATTGTCCCGCAGGTCGGAAATTTGGGAGGTGTCTCATTCACTGTGGTAATGCAGAGCAGCTGTGAATGAGACATACCTCCCAAAGTGAATGGGAGCTGCGTGCACTGATGCGCATGACAATGGATGTTTTTGGAGGGTAGGGGAAGACAGTACCGGGCAGCCTAGCGCTTCACCTTGATTGGCTTCATTCTGTTCTGTAGGTGAGTTGGGTAATTTATTAGTAGGATTCAGGCAGGAAAGTCAGACTTAGAGTCATACTGGTAACTGTGAGTGCAATAATCTCTGAGTACAGCTGCACTGGTCTCCAAAAATAAACAAACATAAGCCCTTTATAGTCAGATTGACACATGTTTCTTCACATTACTTTTATGACTATTAGAGAAGTCAAATTGAATTAGATAATTAGTACTTACTTGTAGATAGTTTATTATTTGTGACAGATGTGACGACATAGGGTCTGAGTTAGAATTCGACGTAAGGTCATATATACCACATACAAAGATCTCACCATCAGCAACACTATGCTCTTCAGCAGCATTACAACAATTAACCCCCATCAACACTAATATATTTTCTGTCCTCATCATCATCAGATCAACCAATACTAACTACATAACCACGACATAACCTACCTTTATCAAGTAGAGTTCTTCTGCACAGTTACAGTCCATAGAATGGTATTTTTTTACATTGATAAAAAAAGATATTGGAAAGTGCTGTCTGTGTGGTGCATTTGTCTATAGAGGGAGACAGGTTAACCATTTAAGCACAACTGGACAGAGTGCATCTACAGTGCATATTAAATCCCATAAGCAAAAGGTCAATAAAGCCAGACAAAAAAAGACATTTGTATTTCAGCAGTGGATAACAGAAATGTTATCAGTATTACAGGTGTGATGCTGACTCCAACTCAAAAGGGCACAGGGGTCAATCAGCCATCAAATCTTACAGCAAACTTCACCACCGCAACGGCATCTGCACGCACAGTGAGGCGAAGACTTTCGGAGGGTGGCCTGGTGTCAAGAAGGCCAGCAAAGAAGCCACTTCTCTCCAGGAAAAACATCAGGAACAGACTGAAATTCTGCAAAAGGTACAGGGATTGGACTGCTGACAACTTGTGTAAAGTCATTTTCTTTGATGAATCCCCTTTCAGATTGTTTGGGGCATGTGGAAAAACGCTTGTCCAGAGAAGGAAAGGTGAGCAGTACCATCAGTCCTGTGTTATGCCAAAAAAGCATCTTGAGACCATTCATGTGTGGGATTGCTTCTCAGCCAAGGGACTGGGCTCACTCACAATTTTGCCTAAGAACACACCCGTGAATAAGGAATGTTAACAAAACATCCTCCAATTTCTCCCAACCCAACCATCCAAGAACAGTTTGGTGACAAATATTGCCTTTTCCAGCATGATGGAGCACCTTGTCATAAGGTAAAATTGATAGCTAAGTGGCTTGAGGATCAAAACATTGAAATTTTGGGTCCATGGCCAGGAAACTTCCCAGACCTTAATCCAATTGCCAAATTGTGTTCAATCCTCAAGAGGCGGGTGGACAAACAAAGACCCATAAATTCTGACAAACTCCAAGCATTGATTAGGCAAGAATGGGTGGCCATCAATTAGTATGTGGACCAGAAGTTGATTAACAGCATACTAGGGCGAATTGCAGAGGTCTTCAAAAAGAAGGGTCAATACTCCAAATATTGACTCTTTGCATAAATTTAATGTAATTGTCAATAAAAGCCTTTGACACTTATGAAATGCTTGTAATTTTACTTCAGTATACCATAGTAACATCTGACAAAAAGGTCTAAAAACACTGAAGCAGCAAACTTTGTGAATACCAATACTTGTGTCATTCTCAAAACTTTTCACCCACAGTCTAAACTGCAGGAACTCATTGCAGAATTGGTTGGTCCTGTCGTCAACTCATTGGAGATAGTGAGCACTTCCGGGCACTAAGGATGTGGGTTGAACTAAGGCTTAAGGGCACTACAGGGCTTTGAGTATCCCTAGCTACCTCAGAAAAGGTACTACCTCACAAATAGCCACCTTCTACACTTCAGGGGAGCAGAATGGAGTTTTTAGTCAGCTGAATTCCTCTCCCAATCCTGCTACTACCTACCTTCACTGAGCCACCAATATCCACTGACACCTATCTGTGCCTCAGGCCTCCGCCTGCTGTCTTGTACCCCAGGTCTTTACACCTGCCATTTTAGGACTCAGGACTTTGTGTCCTTTCCGGACCTATTCAAGGGCCTCGTGCTCTGCCACTCAAGAGCCTAGCATTCGCTAATCAGGGGCCTGGTTTTCCAACACACACCCAGAGAGTCTGGTGCCTCACACACACAAGGGGCCTGGTACCCTCCCTATGGTTCCCAGGGCCTTGTGCCTATTATATTAAAGGCCGTATGGCCACCCTATGGTACCAGGGTCTAATGCCCAATTACTTCACACGGGCCTAGTGTCCAGTTACTCAAAGGGGCCTAGTGCCCATTTACTTCAAAGGCCTAGTGCCCGAGTCTCACAGGGGGCTAGTGCCCAAGTTTCAAAGGTGCCTAGTGCCCAATTTTCCTAGTCAGGCAACCCTACCTGTAATTCAAGCTTTCTGCCCGGTATGTGGCTCAAGCCTTGTGCCTGCTGTGAAGGGGTAAAAAAATGGAAGAGATGATTTACTCTGTTCTCTTAGTCCTAAATCTGCTCTGGTCCACCACGGTCTGCCCTTTTTGCAGCCCTCACCTCTGCGTTACTCCCTTACCCCTCCTCCTGCCTCCTCTGCCCCTTTCTCTCGCTCCATGTTCCCATGTCTCTCACCATGCTGCCCCGCTCGTTTCCTGTACCCATCCTCTCCCCTCGCCACCTTCACTGTCCCAACTTTCGCTGTCCCATCTCTCACTGTCCCATCTCTCACTGTCCCATCTCTCACACTCCCTCTCACTCCATCAACCCTGACAATCTCATCCACATCTCCCCACTTCACTCCCTCCCCTTCTCATGTGCCCTCTAGAACTCCAGGTCCATCCGTATCAAACTCTCCTCCATCCATGACCTCTTCACCTCCAACTCTCTTTACCTTCTTGCCATCACTGAAACCTGGCTTACTTCTTCTGACACCGTCTCACCTGCCACTCTCTCCTATGGGGATCTTTCCTTCACCCACTCCACCAGACCAGATGAGATGGAGTGTGCCTCCTCCTATCCCCTAGCTGAACTTTTCGGGTCATTCCCACTGTACCTTACCTCTCTTTCTCCTCCTTTGAAGTACACTCCATCTGTCTCTTCTCCACCATCCACCTCCACGTCTCTGTCATCTACCGTCCCCCTGGTCCCACCTCCCTTTTCCTTGACAACTTCGCTGCCTGGCTCCCCCACAACCTTTCCTCTGACCTTCCCTTCATCATACTTGGCGACTTTAACATCCCTATTGACAACTGCTCTGACCCTGCCACCATCAAATTTCACGCCCTTTCCACCTCCTTAGGCCTTACGTAGTGGACCTCTTCCCCCACCCACTGTCTTGGTCACTCCCTTTGACCTTGTCTTCTCTCATCTCTGCAATCTCTCTGACTTCTCCAACTCTCCCATCCTACTCTCTGACAACCATCTCCTCTCCTTCACTCTGTCCTCCTCCCCTGCTCCCACCTTGCCTAAAGCTACCCTCACTAGGTGCAACCTTGATGCTATTAACCCTACCTCTTTCTCCTCCTCTCTCAAAACTCTCCTATCACCTCTTCCCTCCCTTGTCTGCCATGACCAGGCGTCCTCTCTATACAACCTCTCCCTCACTACTGCCCTGGATGCTGTCGCCCCGGCCTCTTTTGTCCATGAGCGCCACCTCATTCCCCAACCCTGGCACTCCAAAGTCACTCGCTTGCTCCAAAAGTGCTCTCGCAGTGCTGAACGCCTCTAGAGGAAATCTCATTCCCTGGCCGACTTCCTTCATTTTAAATTGATCCTCACCTCATTCTGCTCTGCCCTTCCCCTTGCTAAACAATCCTTCTTTAAGTCCCTCATTTCTTCTCAGTCCTCCAATCCCCGCCACCTCTTTGCCACCTTCAACTCCCCCCCTTTCCTGACCCGCTTTTCCTCTCCACTTCTGACTTTGCCACATTTTTCTCTTCCAAAATTGAGGCCATCAGACTGAACATCTCCTACTCCCATCCTTCTCCCGCCACCCTCATCGCTTCACCTCCCTCCAACAACCAACTCTGGTGCTCCTTCTGCCCTACATCGGGTGAAGAAGTTAGCTCCCTTATTCTTTCCTCTCCACCCTCTACCTGTCCTCTCGATACCAATCCCTCTCATCTCCTTCACTCTCTCTCCCACTGCCTGCTCTTACCTTGCACACATTTTCAACCTATCACTCTCCTCTGGCATAGTCCCCTCCTCATTTAAACACGCTCTTATCTCTCCCATCCTCAAAAAACCTAATCTTGTCCTCACATCTCTTGCTAATTATCACCCTATCTCACTTCTCCCCTATGCCTCCAAATTACTTGAGCGGATTGTCTGCAGCTGCCTCACCAGACACTTCTCGGCAATTCCCTCCTCGACCCTCTCCAATCCGGTTACCGCCCCCTCCACTCCACCGAAACTGCCCTAAAGTTACTAATGATCTCCTATCAGCCAAATCCAAGGGTCACTTCTCCCTACTCATCCTCCTCGACCTCTCTGCGGCCTTCGAAACCGTGGACCACTCCCTGCTGCTGCAAACTCTTCTCTCTCTTGGTCTCTCTGGATCTGTCCTTGCCTGGTTCACCTCATACCTAGCTAACCGCTCCTTCTCTGTATCCACATCTGGTTCTTTCTCCATCCCCTCCCAACTCCCTGTTGGAGTCCGTCAGGACCTGTTCCCGACCCGGTAATCTTCTCCCTCTATACCTCCTCCATTAATGCTCTCATCTACTACTTCAGTATCACCTTTATGTTGACGACATTCAACTCTACATCTCCTCGTCCGATCTTTCCACCACCCTCCTCTCTCATGTATCCGACTGCCTCTCTGCCATCTCCTCCTGGATGTCCTTGCGCTTTCTCAAAATTAACATATCTAAAGCTGAACTCATTGTCTTTCCTCCCCCTAGACTCCCCTCCCACCATGACCTCTGTATCATTGTTAACAACACCATCTCCTCTGTCACCGAACTCTGCTGCCTGGGCGTTACCTCCGATTCTTCTCTCATTTGCCCCCCACAGTCAATCTCTTGCCCAAGCCTGTCGCTTCCAACTACGCAACATTGCTCGCATCCAGCCCTTTCTCAATCAAGATGCCACCAAAACTATCATCCACACACTCATCATCTCCCGCCTTGATTATTGCAACCTCCTCCTTACCAACCTACCCCACTCCCATCTCGCCCCCCTCAACTCTATAGTCAATGCGGCTGCAAGACTCATCTTCCTTTCTCGACGCTCCTCTTCTGCCTTGCCTTACACTGGCTCCCCGTCCTCTACAGAATCCTTTTCAAACTCCTCACCATCATTTACAAGGCTCTCTCTCAGTCTACTGCCCCCTATATCTCTAACCTCCTCTCCATTCTCACTCCTGCCCACTCCCTGCGCTTGGCCAATGACTGTTGTCTCTCCTCCACTCTGATCACCACTTCCCACTCCAGAATCCAAGACTTCTCCATTGCGGCCCCCCTTCACTGGAACGACCTCCCTCGCTCCATCTGTCTCTCTCCTAATCTGTGCTCCTTCAAACGGGCACTTAAAACTCACCTGTTCCTCAAAACCTACCAACCTTCCACCTAACCCCCTCATCTCCTCCACTCGTTCTCCCCTCTCTCCTCCTGGACCCCCTTTTCTCTCCTCCATACTTCAACTGGCTCTCCTTTGGGCCTGATTTTTGTTTACCCTCCCTTAGAATGTAAGCTCGTATGAGCAGGGTCCTCTTTCTTCCTGTCTCCATACCTGTTCTTCTGCTCCATCTTTACCTTTATATTAGCCTGCCTGGAGTTTCTGAAGTTTTGGTATTTTTTGTTTATTGTTCAGTAATGTTTCACCCTGTTTAGTCTACTGTTTGTGCTGTATACGGCGCTGCGGAACTCTTGTGGCGCCAAACAAATAAAGGATAATAATAATTATAATAATCCAGAAGTATTCTGATGTCTTCCCCGCTTGTTCCAGGTTGAATGAGGTTCTTTCGGTTCAAAGAGTTAATGACTTATGAATGCAAGATTTATTGGGAAGTGTACCTTTATTTTTACAATAAACATAACATAAAAGAAAAAGTAAATCAAAACAATTCCAATATGTTCAAGTAACTGTCAATCTCCAGGATCCCTCTTTCACACGAAAGCTGGAAAAACAATAGGCACCTTCCTTCATCAAGGTTCAGTCATGAGGCAAAGGTCTCTCTGGCTGCTTTCCAGTTTTACTCAGAGAACAAAGGGTCTTAGAATCAACTTACATATAAGGGTATAAACATATTTTCAGACTCGCTATTGGTACATTACTGATAAGAAAGAATATATTCTCACTCATGTGCAGAAGCACCTGAGACAGCGCCCTGGCATAATATGTGGAGATGTCTCGGTCCAGCCTTTGATCAGATAAGCATTTTACAATACACACAGAAAAGTATGAATATAACAAAATGGAGCTCAGTGGCCATTTTGATAGACCTGTCACACTGCTCTTCTCCACTCTGCCGCTGTCCTCAACCTTCAATGATCTTGATCCTTGCGTCTTCTTGTCTGCTTCTCTGAGGTTTTCAGGGCAGGGTGCTCTGAGCCCACACAAGGGCTCCCTGCCGCCGCTCTCCGCTTCTTCCAGCTTGCTGGCTCTTCTTTTATTCCAGCCGTTCTTCGCTGTCCTTCCTTCTTGAACTTGTCGGACTGTCAAAATGGTGGCGAGCAGCAGCTTAAAAGCCGCTATTGCACCAGCGTCATGCCCCAATGTCAGCCCGGATTGGCACCAAAAATTCAAAAGGATGGGCAGGAAACCCTGATTGCTCTCTGATTTCGTGGAGTGAACTGGATGAGGAAGGGTCGTTTTGCCCTAGTGAATTTACAGTGTGCCAAACTCAAGCGCACGCAGTCACGTCCGAATCCAGCTCTGAGAGACTCAAAGTTACTTGTTTTCCTGCTGTATCTCTTTCTCCAGCTAAAGAGCTAGTTTGTAATCATAAGTAACTGTAAAAATGTATTTTATGTTCAGTAGACATTAACAACATTCTAATAAATGTATTTCATGTAAAAGAAAACTACTTTATTTTTAAAACTGTTCTATCACTAAGGCCAATATTATTAGCATAATCCTTGAGAGGCTCGTCTGTAGCCGTCTCTCCTCCTACCTTTCTGATCACTCCCTCCTTGATCCTCTCCAGTCTGGTTTCTGTCCCCTTCACTCCACTGAAACTGCCCTGGCTAAAGTCACCAACGATCTCCTCTCGGCTAAAGCCCGGGGCCACTTCTCCCTTCTCATCCTCCTTGATCTCTCTGCAGCCTTCGACACCGTCGACCACCCCCTCCTCCTCCAAACCGTCCAGTCCTTTGGCCTCTCCGGCCCAGTCCTGTCCTGTTTCACCTCTTACCTTGCCGACCGTTCCTTCTCCGTCACCACCTCTGGGTCTCTCTCCCCCCCATCCACCCTTCCAGTCGGGGTCCCCCAGGGCTCTGTTTTGGGACCCTTACTCTTCTCTCTATACACCTCTTCCCTAGGTGAACTCATCAGCTCCTACGACCTTAACTATCATCTCTACGCTGATGACACCCAACTGTACCTCTCCTCTCCTGATCTCTCTCCCTCCCTCTTCTCTAGGGTGTCCGTCTGCCTCTCTGCCATCTCCTCCTGGATGTCCTCTCGATTCCTCAAGCTTAACCTTGCCAAAACTGAACTCATAGTCTTCCCTCCCCTTCGCACCTCGCCCCCTTCTGACCTCTCTATCACTGTTGACAAAACACCTCTATCTCCCCCGTCCCCCAACTTCGCTGCCTCGGGGTCATCCTCGACTCCTCTCTCTCCTTTGGCCCCCACATTCTCTCTCTTGATAAATCCTGCCGCTTCCAGCTGCGCAACATCTCTCGCATCCGGCCCTTCCTCTCCCAAGATGCCACTAAATGTCTTATTCACTCTCTGATCATCTCCCGCTTGGACTACTGCAACCTCCTCCTTACTGGTCTCCCCCACTCTTAACTCGCTCCCCTTCGATCTGTACTTAACGCTACCGCTAAGCTTATCTTCCTTTCTCGCCGCTCCTCTTCTGTCTCCCCCCTCTACCAATCCCTTCACTGGCTCCCCCTACCCTACAGAATCCTGTTCAAGCTCCTTACTCTCACATACAAGTCCCTCGCCAACTCCACTGCACCCTACATCTCCTCCCTCTTCTCTATTCATGCTCCATCCCGCCCTCTCCGATCGGCCAATGACCGTCGCCTCTCTTCCCCCCTGATCACCTCCTCCCACGCGCGTATCCAAGACTTCGCCCGCGCTGCCCCCTCCACTGGAACAAGCTCCCTCCATCCATCAGAACTTCCCCATATCTGTCCAGTTTCAAACGGTGTTTAAAAACCCACCTTTTTCTTAAAACTTTCCAGTCTCCCACTTAACTTCCTACCTTTACTTCGGACTCTTCCCCTTAACTCCCCTTCCCCTATCCTTATCCTCCGCTTCTCCGTCTCTACCTCTCTCCCCTAAGTCTCTCTGTCAGTCCACCCCACCCCTTAGATTGTACGCTCCTTTGAGCAGGGCTTTCTCTCCTCCTGTCTTCACCACTTTTAACTCTGCTCACCAGCTACCCAGCCTTCCTCCTCGAGGACCCTCTTCCCCCGTCCCCTCTCGCTCCCTCCACTTCCTCCTGGGGATCTCCCTCTCATCCGTGCCCTCCCTCCTAGGTGCCGTTGTTGGCTGACCTTCCCCTCTCCCCTCCCCCGCCCTTCTAGCTGTGCCTTGAGCTTACTGAGTTACTGTGATTATTGTTTACTGTTCTGTGCTGTCTCTCCTCGTATTGTAATCTCGTCTGTCCCTGTACGGCGCCGCGGACACCTAGTGGCACCCTATAAATAAAAATTAATAATAATAATAATAATAATAGCAGGTAATATTGATTCAAGATTTTTTTTCTTTTCCTGTGCGTTCTTTTGTAAATTTATAATCCACATAGGTATTGGATGCATCCTGCAGCGTCTTGTAGTAGAGCACAACAGACTTGACCCTGATTTCAAAAGCACACGTATCTTGAGATCCGTGTCTTGATGAATTCGGGAGTAGGCAAAGCCTAAATACGTGCATATAATACTAAACATGGGTTGTGCTCAGAATACGTGCCTTGATGAATCAGGCCCTGTGTCTTCCTGCATCATGCATGTAAATTACATTATTTTTTAAAATATAGCTGTGAAGTCATGGATACTGCAGCCATGGTGCTTACATTTGGCATTGAGCATGCTTCATGTCAATGGCGTGTGTGTCCCAGTCTGCTACATGTGCCGACAAGTGAGACACGCCCCTGTCAAATCAATATAAATGTTTGTATTAGTGTATAAAAACACTGTAAGTACAGAGCATGACACTTTCTTTACTACTTCATATTGCAACAGGGTACAACCCACTCATTTAGGCTTTTGCTGCAAGATTAACATCTTTAATCTAATTTCATGTGTCTTGCTACCCCTCAAAACCTGGTGTCTGTGACAGATACCTCAGCATGCCATATGACAGACACATTTCTTCTCCTTATGCAGCCACGAGACTGCTTCTATTTAGTGAGCACATGTTTGTACTTTGTTGAAAGGTTAGATTTCCTGGACATAGTTCAGCAGTTTCTTAGGATACACCACAATCAAAGTCTGGAATGATCATTACCTCTAAAAAAAAAAAAAAAAAAAAAAACATGCTTAGGTCTCCTAACCACATCAATCTAAGGCTGTCATATGAGGGGTTCTGAGCATAATGTGGGTCATATGCTTAATATGAATTGTAGTGAAGACAAGCTCATCTGTGTAGAATGCAGTATAGATAGAACTCAGCAGTAGTCATAGTAACACGTGATAAGTGGAAGAACTACATTTATTCTTCGATCTATCATCTACACGGAAGTAAAAAAAATTATTCATTTTTTGTAATTTCAAGACTTCAAACAATAATGTACATATATATAGATTTTGCTTATCTTTAATTGATGGAGATATCTCGGTGTTCAACAACTGATGGTAAATAAATGATTAAAAAAACAATAGATTCATTAAAGGGGGTTTCAACTTTAAATATGTGGAATAGTTAAAATACATATACTAGATACATTTAAGTTTATTAAACTTTAGAGAATGTAGAATATGAAAGCAGGATTTCAAATGGGAAAATGGGTATCTGAAGTATTGAAATTTTGTATGCACTGTATCTTGTGCAGCTGCACATGATAATTTGTGAATTCATTGACAGACCCTATGTGACCTTTCCAGAAATAATTGTATTCTGTGATTTTACAGCATGATTTTCAGGGGGTGGAGAGATCCAACACTGCGTCTCTAATTGAAAACCTTAGTCATTGTGGCAGATCTCCCTTGCTACAGATGCAGCTGAGCAGCACCCAAGGTGACTGGTAGAGGATCTGTTAAATTCAGTGAATCCCTCCGCCGGGACCCCCACAAATGCACTGTTGTTAGGAAGGGAGGGGATTAAGTAAAATTCATATTTTAAGTAGAACATTACTGGTTTATATATTACAATTATTTTCTGCAGAAGGAGTATTTCACAAACAAAAATAAAGCTTCTAAGGATAATTTTAGAACCGCAAAACTGAAAAATCACAGTGTAAATGCTGTAGGTTTTAAGTCCATTTGAGGATCAATATTGCCATATCCATAGCAGTAAAAAACATTTCAATCTTCTTATGGGAGGAGTTGGCCACATCACAGAAATTCATTGATAAGTGTACTAGCACACCTAGCTTTGCACTGAAGGGGAAAAATAATTTAACTTTGTGGGGTGGAAGACTAGGGGGTTCCCGTATTTGCAGGATGGCACACGGCCTTTTTCTTTTCTTTTTTTTATGTAATATTTCTTTATTGGGTTTTAAAGAACACAAAGGAAACAAACAATTAAAAGAACAGAAGAACAGATGTCAAATTAAATCAGCAGAGAAACAGAGAACAATGGAGGTCAGTAAAGAGTGAAACATTAAGTCAATGTCACAGTCATTTGACAGATCTCACAGTGATGATACAACATAGTAAAACATTGGAGATGAAGCTTTTAGTTATATGCCATGGATAGAGGGATAACTGGCAGGTAATCACTTGAAATGGGCATCATGAAATCTAACACAGAAAAACAAGTACAAATAAACTCAGCAATAAAAAGGATATACCCAGGGGTACAGGAGATAAGAGGGGACAAATACAGGGGAGGCATGAGAGACATAGGTCCAGTCTCTAGGTGGGACAGCCAAGGGGAATGTTGTGGTGATTGAGACGAGCACAGCCTTTTTTTAATCACAAAAACTCTTGACTTGTCAGGTCCTGGACATCAGGTCTCATCTTCGTACCACAGGATCCATTTATCTCCTTCCAGTTGCAGTAAGCTTACATCAAACAGCAAAAAGCATCAAATGTGCCACATGTAATAAATTCCATGGGGCATATTCAATTAGGGTTGCGGTCCGCGGTAACGTGCGTTACCGCGGAAAGTGCGCGTTATTGCCGGTATTACGGTATCGCAATAACGCAGATTTTCGTTCGCAGCCCATAGGGTTGCGAACGAAAATCCACGTTATTGCGGTAATGTGGATTAAGTTTCGCGGCTGTTCCGGCGCGATCCCGCGGACCGGAAAGCTAATTGAATATGATCCTATAAGTTCCAACGTCCCCTCAACCTAATCATTTAAGACAGAAATGAGGCTAAACTGAACTGTATTGTAGGAGAAAAATATAAATAAAATTATTTATTGAAATGGTTGGTCCTAAAGTGGATTCTGATGTTTTTACTGTGTCCACTATTTGCATTATCCGAACCATCTGCCAAACCATGAAACTAAGCCCAGATTAATATTACAGGGGTGTTTTTATAGGGTTGAGGGACATGGCCCATCCATGGAGAGGGTGTAAATTATGGATAGAGATTGATAGAGTCATGATACTAGACACCCTGTGCAAAGTTTCAGTCTGTGCCCCCTCATTATGCTTCTGGAGGGTGTGTGACCATGACATGGAATGGTAGTCTACCATCCAACTCTCCCCCCATCTAATTAACCTGTATATACACCCCCCCTATCTGTACCTGCAAAAATGCCTTTTTTGAAAAGCGAAGCTTTGACAAAATGCCCACCTCCCACTACACATGACTAATATAGATATAGACTAATATAAATATAGTCATGTGTACAGTGGTCAAATGTATAAATGGTGGTACGAAATTGGCCTAGAACCTTAGACTGTTTCACTGTGAATTGGGCCTAGTCTGACCTGCTCAGAAGAAAAAGGTGAAATGGCGCATCTGCTATAGGAATGCTGGACTCTCACTGGGACAGACACGTGGGGGTAAATGTATCAAAGTCCGTTTGTTTCATCTCGCGGGATATCGGCGTCTTTGCAGCTAAAATTTAAAGTGGCGATGGCTTGTAAAGGCAAAAATTTAAAGCGACGATGGGTTGTAAAGGCAAACTTGCCTTTACAAGCCATCGCCGCTTTAAATTTTGGCTGCAAAGACGCCGATCACCCGCGAGATGAAAAAAATGGACTTTGATACATTTACCCCGTGATGTACCTTGCAATATAGTTACCTTAGTGAGCATATAATTAATGTGTCATACAGGATATCATGAGCAACTGAACATCATGCAGAGACATAATCACCAAGTCCTCAAGCTACAGATTACCCGAGAGACTACTTTGGCTCAAGTACAAGTATAAACAATTACAAAACAAGTGTGGATTTAAATAGATGAAACTAAGACATCATGTGCTCTACTTTAAAATATTAACCCTATGTTAAGCATGAGTATAATTGTGACTGTTATTATTATTATGCTTTAAGTATGGAGCTGAGCATTGATATGTTCTGATTTCTCTAACCTGCTCTTTATAAGCAAAGTTCCATACAATTTCAATTCCAATAAATAATCCACATTGTTCTGTCATTGTGTGTATCTGACCTGATTGAATTTTTTTATTTTACATAGAAAAACACCCTTTTTTTCCACAGTAAAGCTGTAGTAATCATATCACAGTGTTTAAGCCATTCAGTAATTAGGTGTGTAGAAAGGATTAATTTGCCAATAAATACTTCAAATATCACATATCTTCTAAAGTAGGAAAGTTGAAAAATAATATGTGTAAATTAAAGGTTCTAAGGAATGATTATATTTCTGGAATTTGTCACTTTTGGTGTCAACCACACACAACTACCATAGCAACAACAATCATGACCAACAATCCCAAGTTGATGTTTCATGAATCTGTTTTTTGTTATGTATGCATACAATGCTGGGTATTTGTCGTAGTTTCTCCACTGAAAGTATTACAAGACCACACTAATCGGTGAGTTAGACAATGGTTTGCCACTGACGCCTGACTGTTACTGTATGCCTACAGTCACAAGAGCTCTGGTGTCCTCTGGAGACAGCAGCTGTTCTAAACAAGCTAACAGTGACATTGTGACTTTGCTGGTTTGTTCTATAAATCATCTCCTAAAGGGAGATGTCAGAGGCAGGGTTGGGGGCAGACCTTTCAAATAACAGCATTTTCTTCTGAAAACAAAAAATTGTAAAACATAATGCTACTTAGTGTATTTTAATACACAACTGTGTTATGGGGTAACAAATTATGTGATAGATCCCCTATAAAAATAGATGGCACGTTACTTAGAGATGTGTTCAGAATATCCTTGTTGGTTTAACTGGAGATGTCCTTTATTGTTAAGCTATTAAATCCTAGTGCAACATCAAACTGAGAAAAGAACACCAAGGTTATGACTTGTTGGATTTCGTTTTAATTCAGAGTGCACAAAGATGTGCGCCTTTCTTCGAAATAGTAGACCTTGAATAATCCCCATTGGCTCTGGGCTGGCAGAGATCAGGTTTTGTCCTATACTTTTATTGGGATGTATTGTTCACCTTCCAGTTGAACTTGGTGCATTTTTAGGTGCACTTTGCCCAATGTAAAAAAAATCAGTCCCAATGTCCTCTCACTCTCATGATTAATTTAAGCCATAAATGAGACTAAGCTAAGCAGTATTTTAGGAGAAAAAATGGAAACATTTATTTTAATGACAGGGATTTTTGTTAAGTGGTCAAAGGTTGGACTTTTTATGTCACATTTACACTTTTGCACAGTGCTCATCTTGCTTAGGGGCACTTTAAGTTTGCGGAGGTGTCTCAAAAGAGTGGAGAGTTGGCGTGCATCATCTAAGCATACCAATGAAAAACCATGGCATACTGTGCTGTGCATACATGCCAATGAACTATTGCTCAGCAAGAGTAGTGATGTATGTCTTTTCATGCACTATACGTATTGTTTACTAGCAGAAATGCTCGAACCAGCCACGTATTGTTTCTCGCTGGGCTAGACTAATAATGGAGCTGACAGAGCTACAGAGACAGGCCACCCATCACAGACAGGCCCAGGGGTAGATCAGGGTCTACCCGACCTGCATTATTTCAAGTGATCCATTCGCCCTTCCCCCCTCTCTGCCACCAGCACTTGCTACAGTTAGAGATGGGCGGGTCCGGTTCCCCGAGAACCGAACCCACCAGAACTTTGGCTATCCGAGTACCGAGCGAGTAGCAGCAAATGGTGAACTTCCAGCTCAGTAGTTTTCACAATTTGAATTAAAATAAATGATAAATATATATTTTATAACTTTTATCATTTAAATAGTGCTCAAAAAAATGTAAGAATAGTAATTTTAACATGAAGGGTGAACATTTACCACAAACAATGAACCTCAAACATTAAAGGCGAAGCTCAAACATGATCAATGAATATGAACTGTGAATGGCGAGAGAGAGAGAGATTTAGTTAAAGTGATTTTCCAGGAAAAAAGCCTGATTACAATTTTTAACCACCACGGTGGGAGTATGATTGTGACACCCCAGCCAAACCCTGGGTATCCGGAGCGTATTGTAAAGAAAATGATATATGTGGGATTTGCCATGGCTCATATACATTGTTAAATTACTTATTTTGCTTTAACAGTTACAGGGAGATAACCATTATGTGTAGCTAGTGAGTGGTGATATTAGAGCATACTTACCTACTTTCTCTAATCTGTTTTCCGGGAGATGGGCGTGACTGGAGGGCGGGAGGGGGAGGGGCGGGGCAAATCACGTCACACATTGACTGTATAAAATCAGCCCTGTTTCCAGGCTACAACAGAGTCTCATTTAAACTAACAAGGAATAAGTGTCTGGGAAATTCTCAATTTCTCTTACGCTGATTATTGCAGAGAAAGCAACATGTCCAGTCTGCAGAATTTAAATGCTCTCTCTACTGCCCTTCCTGAAAGGAAAACACCCAGATAATTAAAACCGTTAACTGTCATAGATGACCATTGCTGCATAAGGACTGAATTGTGCAAAACCTGGAGCCCTTAAAGTATACGTTTGGTTAATCTACAAATAGACCATGCCCACAAAAAGTGACATTATTAGGTGTTCTTAGTTTTTGTGACACATCTAACAGGAACCCACTTCAAAGTATAGGGGATTTAAGGCCACCAACTCAATTATCACAACACTGTTGTGTTGTGGATAATCCTCCTTACCTCTCTGATGTCACGAGCATACGAAGAATCAAACCTGTAAATATAAGCACTGTGGCTTGGTAAGGTGCAACTTACACCACCCAAAATCACACTACACCTCATGGGGTAACACATGATGTCTCATGGAAATCTCTTATGGCTCAACCACTGTCAAAAACATCAGATGGGCTTTCCGCCAGGAATGTAGAGAACCCCTTCAAATACACTAAAATATATACATTTGGTGTGAGGCAATGAGGGTTTTATTTAAACCATCATTGTTGCACCTCATTTTCCACATTAATAATGATTGTAAAGACATGGACTTTTATATCCTTTTATAGCCTTTCATTTCCCATTTTGTTTATAACTTTTAATAACATATATCTTCTATGTCCCCATCTCTGATCTATTTCTAACAATTTGGCTGTACAGATTAGATCATTGTTTAGACTGACCAGAGTAATTATATTAACACACCTACAGTGTCTGATTTCCTGCCCTTTTTTCTAACTTTTCAGACAGTTCTTTGTTTCACTACAGTACCTGGATATACAACTAAGTATGTGATTTATACATTGCCATGCCTGGGCCCAAAACTGTATTAAAAAAAATATTATCAGATAATTATTTGTCTGCTGGATAATCACATTCAAGGCTAGTATGATGAATAATGCCATCACCAGTGATTAGCTTTGAGGTCCTGGGAAAATGCTTTGGGCTACATTGTCTACAGTGAGTGAAGGGATACCACCCTGGAGGACCAAAATGATATTTCATACAGATTCCAGAGCTGTTGGTGTGTTGAGTTCTGGGAGTAGCTAGGGGCATAGCCGGATTAAGGGGGGGCACAGGGGGCACGTGCCCCGGGCCCCCTCTCTCCAAGGGCCCCCCGCCGCTGCATGAACTTTCCTGTTGTCAGCTTCTAACTGACAGCAACCGCTCAGGGCCCCCCTCTCTCTGCGGCTTCCCCCCGTTGCTCGTATGACCTAACCTGCTCCTGCTGTCAGTTGCTGTCTGACAGCTCTGCCTATAATTTTTTTTGTTATTTTTGCGGCGGCGGGGGGAGGGGGGGTTGCTGGCGGGTTCTGGGCTGTTCCTCTTCTTTGGTGGGGGACCAAAAAAAAAAAATAGAGATTTACTCACCTGATCGCGCCGCGTAGGCGTCCCTCCTCCTTTCTCTCTGCTCTGTTAATGCTGAATGACAGGTGTGACGTCATCAAGTCACGCCTGTCATTCAGTGAGGAGCAGCGCGGAGAGGAAGCAAGAAGACAGGAGAGGAGAAGAAAAGAAAAGCTAATAGAAAGGTAAATGAAAAAAGGTAATTAAGCAGAGAGGCAAACTATGAGGAAAAAGGAGATGAGAAAGGCAGAGTAAGGAATAAGGGGAAAGAGGCGCAGTAAGGAATAAGGGGAGAGAGGCGCAGTAAGGAATAAGGGGAGAGAGGCGCAGTAAGGAATAAGGGGAGAGAGGCACAGTAAGGAATAAGGGGAGGAGAGAGGCGCAGTAAGGAATAAGGGGAGGAGAGAGGCGCAGTAAGGAATAAGGGGAAGAGAGAGGCGCAGTAAGGAATAAGGGGAGAGAGGCGCAGTAAGGAATAAGGGGAGAGAGGCGCAGTAAGGAATAAGGGGAGAGAGGCGCAGTAAGGAATAAGGGGAGGAGAGAGGCGCAGTAAGGAATAAGGGGAGGTGAGAGGCGCAGTAAGGAATAAGGGGAAGAGAGGCACAGTAAGGAATAAGGGGAGGAGAGAGGCACAGTAAGGAATAAGGGGAGGAGAGAGGCACAGTAAGGAATAAGGGGAGAGAGGCACAGTAAGGAATAAGTGGAGAGAGGCGCAGTAAGGAATAAGGGGAGAGAGGTGCAGTAAGGAATAAGGGGAGGAGAGAGGCACAGTAAGGAATAAGGGGAGGAGAGAGGCACAGTAAGGAATAAGGGGAGGAGAGAGGCACAGTAAGGAATAAGGGGAGAGAGGCACAGTAAGAAAAAAGGGGAGAGAGGCACAGTAAGGAAAAAGGGGGGAGAGGCACAGTAAGGAAAAAGGGGGGGGCACAGCATGAGAAAAAAGGGGGGAAAGGCGCAGATTGAGGAAAAAGTGCGGGAGAGAGGCACAATAGTGGGGACTATTAATTTAAGATGGGGTGGTTTGGGGGTGAGTTTGGGGAGAATGAGGTCTCTATTAAATGTGCCTATGAATTATTTAATGGCAGTGACAGGTTCGGGAAATACGTATATTTCTGAAATGCAAATACTATTCATTTATTGCTGGACCTGTTTGTAGGGAGGGAAATAGGTTTATTTATTAAATATGTATACTATTATTTTAATGTCGGGGCTGGAAGAAGGCCTAATTATTAATCGTGGGTGGTACAGATTTAACACCGGGGCTGGCTGTAATTTTCTAAATGTACCCATTTTTTTTCCAAATAGGTCCTCCAACATTCCAGGATCCAGACAAGCCGCAACTAAGGAAACCTGCAGCACAGGTGGTGAAAGTGAGAAGAACAGGTAGCAGAGAGCAGCAGAGTCTGTGAAATGTTGTGATTCTAGTGGGACAATCCTAATTTTTGGCGACCGTTCAATGGTGTGCACAACAATGCAGGTGCATCAACACACCCATTAGCAATTTTAAATAAATATTGAATAAAATTGTAGTACTAATATATATATATATATATATATATATATATATATACACATATGTGTCAAAATTGGTGTTATGTTGTCAATGTTTATTTTTTTTTGTTAATTTTAGTGTGCTGTATCATTGCTAGTTTTAGTGTGCGGTATAGTTGTATTTTTAATGTGTGGTGTCAATGCACATTTTAATGTGGGGGTTTTGATGATTGTTTTAATGTGAAGTATTTTAGTTTGTGGAAGTAATGATTTTTCTTGTGCAGACAAGCTAGGCGAGCCCTGTGGGAGAGCTGTAAATGTCGTACTAGCGGGCTATAGGTGTCGTAATGCAGGATGTGTCAATGCTTACAGCCTTATACCCAATGAAGACACTATGCTCTTAATTTTAGATTTTTGGCGGCCCCCCTGTCTTAAGTGCCCTGGGCCCCCCAAAGCCTTAATCCAGCTCTGGCTAGGGGTATTTAACTTCGGCCGGTCCCTTCAATTTCAATTTGCTTCAGAGAAGACCTTGACCAGCTAGAAGGGATCAGATTGTTGCTGTGAGCTCTATATTCCTTGGAATCCAGTAACTAGTAATAAATCAGCTTAAAAACTACTGTTGGCTTAGATTTACACAAGTGTACCTAGATTTCTGACAGAGGGCATAGGTTTGTGGAGAAAGACGGTGGCATTTGTGGAGGAGTAGAAGTTTGTATGGGTGGAGAAAGTATAGAGTTTGAAATTAGATTTCTTTTAAAACAAGATTTGAATTTTGCCAGAGCTCACGGTTTTCAGGTTTTATCTTAGATTTTTAATGGTATTAAAAAAAACACCTGTGGTGCAGCGTGGCAGAGTAGAACATTCCAGAGCAACGCATAAAAAGCTTTACACACAGAAAAGAGATATATATCGCAGTGTCACCTCACTGTCTATAATAGATTGTAAGCTCCCTTGAGCAGGGCCCTCCATCCTCATATCCTCTTTCTCCTGTTTGCTACCCCTGGCTCCCCCCTCTTTTCTCCTTTTCATCACTCGACTCCTGCTGCTGTCTCTCCTCTTCTCTCTTGCCTCTCCATCTCCACTATTGCCCAATCCTGCTAGTGGTACCCACACTTGTGGGCTCATGTTCAGCCTCCTTTCTTCACAACCCACCTACGACCCTCCCCTCCCACTACTTGTGTGCACTGTAGTCTCTCTTACCTCTTTGCCTTTGCACCTGTTCTCTGCTGAGTAGTTTTTGTACTTATTGCACTTTGTTATGCCTGTATGCCGTGCACTATTACACTCTACTGTTGTCCCTTGCTCTATGTACAGCATGATAATAGTTTATGCCATAAATAAAGTGATTCTGAGCAGTATTTAGAAGAAAAAATGGAAAGAGTGGTTGTAAAGGAGTAGAAGGTTGAACTTTCATGTGACATTTGCATCTCTGGAAATTGCTGAGTGCTTCTCTGCACTTCAAGTTTGCAGATGCATTTCAGAGTCCAGAGAATGAATAGTAGGCATGTACCTTAATGTGCACTCAGCACACCATCCACATGGACAAGTACAAAACCATTGAGTAGCGAGACCTCAGTGCTTTTACACATTCTCATTAAAAATCAGCTTGGTTACTAAAGTAGTAAGGTTTTTTTGTCCTTATTGATTTAATGTAAGCAGTGTTTTTATAAGAGTTATAAACATATTGCTATCAATTAAAGGAGTTAATTTGTTTTATAGATAATTGTCTAGACGTGCTAAAAATGCCTCTTAAGCAATGACGAATGGAAGTATTACAACTTACAAAACACTCTTTCACCACGTTAGTGTAAATGCCATAACATGACATAAACAGCAAAATGCAACATCAAAAAGGTTATATTTATACGTTTCACTAATAAATTTACATGATTCAAAACAAAACAGAATGCTATATCAATTAAGCTAGTCAAAAAGTATGATGTAGAATTAACCTTTTACAGACACTTAATTAAATAAGATAATGAAGACTACAGCTCTCCTGTGGGGTTTTGCTTTTCACAGAATAAACGCTCAATCAAACATCCTGAAATAATAATTGTCAGAAGGTGATTTAAAAGCACACTGGGAAATAATTCGTTTGAATAACTCTTGAGGACAACTACAATATATTTAAAGGGACATTGACATCTGAAAAAAAGAATTTTTATAATTATTTATTTGGACTTTTATTTTCAGAATACATTCTAGGCAAACATGTATGATACATGTAGTAATAGGCACCCAATCTGGCTGTCTTGGAGATGAATAAGAATCTCCCTTCAGGATAATAACTGTCTTTGTTGAGTTGTTTTTAAAGGGTGGTTTTAGTTGTTATTGTGTCCACCTATCCAACTCTTTGAGGGCAAATATTTTGCGTGCATTTTAATATTATAGCATTTCTAATGGGCAGAAAAAGTTATGTAGTACTTTTTTTTCAGTGATTTTTTACTCTTTTCCTGTTTCATTTTTGCATATAACAACAGTTCACTGCATTATTCCTTGCTGTGTCTGTTCTCCTTATGCTTTTATTAGAATTTACTGGACAACATCCGTTAAAAAAATATTCTCCCTGCTCCATAGTTTTTACATTATTATTATTATTATTATACAATTACGTGTGCCCACATCCTTACCTATTGTTACAGTCACTGAGGGCAACTATCAATCAGGATTAGTGCAGGCCTTCCAAGGGGCGGAGTCTAACGGACCCCTGGCCTTCACCAAGAACAACTGCAAGGCAGGATTTATTTTGCTGCCAAGAACCCGCAGGTCACAGTCCTTAAGTTAGCCCGCTGATGTGATAGAGGGTAGATGCATAGATGCAACTGAATACATGGAGGAGGTAATCCGGACTGCAGAAACAACACTGCATCCCATATGATCCACAAAGATAATAGCGAATATACCAAAGATATACCGCTATCAGGCATCTCCCAGTGAGAGGTCAGGAGAGGAGACGGTTTTAATACTCAGGTAGTATAAACACAGGGAGGTACAGGAGGCTAGGTCAATATAACATTCTGGGTCGGATACACACAGAGGTACGCAATATAAAGAATAATCCAGGAATCGTGGTCAGTGAACAAGCTGGGTCTGGTACACAGAGACAGTGCAGTACTTGGGGTAAGCCAGGAGTCATAGTCAAGGAACAAGCTGGGTCGGATACACTATTAGCATGGTAGAAGGGTTAAGCAAGAATCATAGTCAGACAAGCCAGGAGAAATACACAAGGAGCGGAGTAACCAGTAGAAGCACAGCGGGAGCCAGAAGCAGAGGTTAGCAACCTGTTGTTCTGACATAGGCAGGGTTTCAGAACGGGTCTTATATAGTGCAGGGAATTTCAAATTCCCCGCCCAGAGTCACATGAACGCAGGGAGCCGTTCCTGATGTAAAAAAAAACATGTGCCACGATCGGGAGCCGGAGCGTGGGACAGGTAAGTTCTTACACCTATCTACCATATTCAGGGCTGACCGTGATGTGAAATAGTAGAACCTGGCTCTCCTCTGCTTTATGTCATAGCACACTATAGTCAGGGGTCGAAGTGGAAATTTAGAAGTGGTGGTATGAAAAATTGAAGTGAATGGAATTTGAGTTTTACAATGAAGGCAGTAGGAGAAGGTGGCGGTATGGCAATACCAACAAATATCACCCCAATTCGACTACTGACTATAGTACTAAACCATACTCAGCTCAAAATTCCAATTATAATGAACTTTAAAGTCTTTTGGAAGAAGAAAATTACTTTTTAAAAGGATTTACCCTTAAAGCTGCTGGAAACCCTTTTTCTATGTGAATAGTAACAGTAGAAATTGTCACATATATTTATTGCAGCAAAATATAATTTTTTTTATTTATTTGCATTTCATTGATAACAAAAGGATATAAATCAAACTTGCTATAAACTCCTATAATCACGTAAGTACACACAACCTATCTGGCATCAGAATTCTGATTAGGCAGTTTTTGGTGTCAGGTACAGTGTCCACTCACATTGCATTGTCTCTTTAAAGAAGCACCTGACCAATGATGTTAAAGTGTACCCAGAAAGTATATTTGATTATAAGCTCTTGTGGGCAGGATCTTCACACAGCTTGTCTCAAGATTGTGACCAGTATTTTAGTCGATGTATCTTTCTTTTTGTTTCCCCATTGCACCACCCTGCAGAATATGTTGGAACTTTAAATATAAAAAATAAAAAAAAGAACAATAACATTTTTAAAGTTGAACAATTTGCATAAAAATATTAGGGTACGTTCAAAATAAATAATTTTAAAAGAAATAATTTGAGAGTGGCAGGTAGTGTAGATCCAATCAGCAAATAGAAATATAGCTACTTGTGTAAGAAACACTTTGACTGTTGTCCAAAACTGCATGCATGCTTTAAAAATCGCATTATAAGCAAAACAAATAGATGGCGCTTTTTGATGGGTGAGAAATGCAATACTAAGGAAATGATTGATCTAGCACAATTGCAATGCTCATCTGCAGAACAGCCAATACCTTGGAAAAAATCAATTCTGCTATTATAAGCTGTTGACTGCAGTTTCAAACAACAGACATCTCTAAATCTCTTTCTTCTAAATGTAGTATATGGCTGTTTAACGCATACAACAGCATTAAGAGAAGGAACAAATGTGTTACTAGGCTAGAAGGAAGGAAAGAATGCAAAATGAGGGATGGAAACTGAAAACCACAGACATGCAAGACTCAAATGTTGAAATTGACTAATAGAGGCACATTGTATTGAATAGAGATCAAGTAGTGTTTGAATTCAGTATTTATAATTTTAAATCTGTTTATTATGTATAGAACTGTTTTCATTAAGCAATAAAAATGCCATTGTCACCTGTTAATATTTTATATGAAGCCTTGGAGATATGCTGATAATTTTGTTACAACAAATATTATGAACTATTCTGAGTCAGAAGTTACTTAAGGAGAGTTTGCAAGGGTCTGAACACTGTTTTGTTACCAGGCTTCAACCAGTTTGGTTATGTATACCCTTTTGCGAAGTGGGTAAACATGGCGCATCCTCTAGCAGATCTTTAGTATGCTTAGATCAGCTGAGAGTATTTCTGAAGATGAATGAGCTAGTCTTATAGGAGACAATGACCTGTCCATTCATGTGGTATGTTAGGGGGGCTTGCATGTAACAGGAGAAGTGCAATGATGTGAGAAGAGGCGTGATGGCAAGTGATAGGTATGCCCAAAAAATGCACCAATATATTATAAAAAGTTCATACATCATAATCATTTATTTATATAGTGCAAATTCCATAGCGCTTTAATACATCCTACTTGTCTTTGTTTAGTGCATAGTAATAGTTTAAAAAAAGGTTTACCAGTACTAGAAAATGCTGATATATATTAAATATTAATCTAGATATATATTTGTTGACTTCCCTCCTTCTAATTCATCTAAACAGCATTTACAATGAACAATATTACAAAGATATTTATCTTTTTATTTAAAAGTACCTGGCTCTATCTTCTTGTTATTTATTTGACCTGCTGAGCCCTACAACAGTTCTTTATGTTTTTAGGTACAAGGTTTCCTGGTGCCAGACGGAATTATTTTCTACCAAGGCCATTCCAGATATGTGCATTAAGTTGCTAAATACTATATATTGTATACATATAGAACATGGTCTTTCTCGCCCCACCTGTGTGTATACAGAATGTGCTCTGAAGGTTCCCTACACAACAGCAGATGAAGCTGTTGGTATTCAAATGTGAACGACAGTGTTCCATTAAATTAATTTGTTTTTACATTTCAAACAAAGTGTAGACAGGGAGAATTCATGCATAACAATGCAGAAGCATCACTCACCTCAAAGTGCAGATACTTTCTGCCTTTCTCTCGTTGGCTATTTTAAAAAATGGAACTCAGTACTGCTGATTTTAATTTCTGAGGCTCACAATTCCAGGTAAAGTCAAGTCAATGGAAGCTATTTATGTTCAGCATTGCTAAAATGTAATTTTTGATATATAAAAATAAATGGTACATTGTGATATCACATTTAACAAAAGTAATTACTATTATCATTATTATTATCATTTATTTATAAGACACCACAAGGCTTCTGCAGTGCCATACATAGAAGGTGAGAAAATCAGAATTACAAAAATTTCATACATATAAGAACAATGGGTACAAATAAGTAACATAATAAATGCTTGTACGCAATTAACACAAAAATCGCATGATATACAAAAACAATTCAGCATAAGACAAAACAGGGACAGAGAGGAGGATAGAGAGGAGGCAGACACGAATCATAAAGTAATTAAGAAATTAGGAAATTCTACGGTAGGTTTCTACAAATGTGGCAGATGCAAAGCCTGTAAATATATTATCCAGAAACAAGAATATATGGACAGGTATTCAAAAATCTGGAAAATTGAACAATTTGTCAACTGTAATTCTATTGGGGTAATTTATTGTTTGACATGCCCTTGTGATCTTAAATATATAGGCATGACGACAAGACCTTTTAAAAGACGTCTATTGGAGCATGTCAATAACATAAAAAATGCCCCAAAAGATAGGGATAGATTCAAAACCCTTACTACGGTGGCCAAACATTTTCTATCATTCCATGAAAATAATCCGGATACACTTCAGGCTTTTATTATGGAACAAGTATCTTTGGGGATTAGGGGTGGTAATTTACAGCAGGAATTATTGAAGAGAGAATCCAGACTTATTTTCTTAATGAATAGTCTTGAACCATATGGCCTTAATGATAAAACAAACTATATGGCATTCATCTAAATGGAATAAACAGGCCAAATATTCTATTATTTTGTAATATAATAGATTCATACCGTTTTATAACATTATACATGGATATATTAGGTATGGTGACCCAATGGAATCAATTATACTTCACTCCATCATACATCTATTTTATGATGTATGTCTTTCTTTACTTAAATGATGCTGCTAAATGCAACATCTCTTAACACAGTTATTTATTAGTTAAATCCATACACCTTCCTCAAAACTTTTTTGATTATTCACATTTTCTTTTTATAATGTATCACAGTTTTATATATCATAACAGATAGATGTCAGTAATAATGAGGCACGAGATGTTATCACAGAATATATTTATTTACAGGTAATTCTGTTATTTATTTACTGGTTTACACTTACCTTTTTGGAAATGTAACATCATCACAGTTAATTTGTGTTCACTAATAACAATGGAAGTCCTAATTATAGCGATAGCACTGTATGTAAATATAGGTATGATTGATAAAATAAGCCTGTAATTCATTGTGGTTCTCCCTTCTTCCTTCTCCCGTTTTTTTCCCCTATAGATAATAACAGCCGAGATATCTCTATCTAAGCTATATTTCTGATTCCCCTGTGTATTATGTATGTGTAAATAACGAGTACAAGCCATAGAAAACACAGGTCTAAGGGGTGGTTCCTCTGTCCCCTAACCTTAATTGGCTAGCGAAACTGCCTTTTAAAAAATCGGGCCTCCGATATACACAGGCCCTGATTGGTCCATAGTGACGTATTCATCACGTGATATCTTTGTCCTATAAAAGAAATGCCAAATCCTCTCCTCGGCTTGCCTTGTTAAAGCGAGTAAGCGAAATGCGCGTCGGCGTTCGCCTCGCTGTGTTATTTGCATATGTGACTCATGCTGCCGCTATTTATATAAGCAAGGGAGATATGCTCTAATGGGGCTATAATAGATCAGAGGGGGTTTGATACTATACAACTCTCACAAACCCCACAGACTTGTTTATAGGGGAGCGTGGCTACAGTTAGCACGTAGGGATCTGTTTTCTGTAGTCCTTGAGAGGGACACCATACTCATATCAATAGGGAGTGGTATTAGATAGCAGCTAATTTGGTACTCTCTGCATAAAAGGAGTTTATAGTCTTGTAAAACGGGACATAATATGATCACACTAATAACTCCTATCATATTAGACAAATCTAGACCTAACTATCTTATAAACGGGTGAAGAAAATATTATGGTCTTGATTCTGTCCTAAACGTTATGTACTTCAACCTTATAAAATTGACTCTCTCCCTATAAATAAAGTATTATCTATTTGCATTAGATTTATGACATCATATATATGCAAATAGGAACTGTTTGTAACGGTATAGCTTATCTCTCTTGCATTTTGAAATACTGATTTGGTTAATCTGCTTATTATGCCAGATACAACAAACAGCAATGCAGTAGTGTAAATTTGTCCTCCGAAAAAACAGCAAATGCAATGTGGATCTTAAAAACTTTAATATAAAAAACAATTAAAATATACTTGTCACTCACCGGACTGTGAGTGCTTCTTCCCGTATATTTAGGAACCGTGGTCGTCTTCCATCCTGAGGGTCTGCGCATGCGCAGCCCTTTCAAACCCTTCAGTACCTGTTCCTTTAACTTAATTGGCAGATCAGGCAACACTCCCTATATTAAGCACCTGTGGTCAATACCACGTTGCCTGATCTTGGAGTCTCATTCCCCATGAGCCTCTGAAGGTGTTCCTGTGTTTCCTCGTGTATTCAGCGCTGCTGATTCCTGTGGTTTCCATACCACTTCTACCCCTGTGGTTTCCATACCACTTCTACTCCTGTGGTTTCCTAACCACTTCAACCCTCCTGGGTATCATCGTGACTGTTAGCTGATTCCTATCCGCTGCCTCCGTGCACTACAGTCTTCAAGCCACTTCAACTCTGCTATGTATCATCGTGACTGTTAGCTGATTCCTATCCGCTGCCTCCGTGCACTACAGTCTTCAAGCCACTTCAACTCTGCTATGTATCATCGTGACTGTTAGCTGATTCCTATCCGCTGCCTCCGTGCACTACAGTCTTCAATCTACTTCAACTCACCGGTGTGCCATCATGACTGTTAGCTGATTCCTATCCGCTGCCTCCGTGCACTACAGTCTTCAGCTCATCTCATCTCTCCCGTGTTTCCTCGAGACTGCTACAGCTGATTCCTATCCGCTACTCTCCGTGCTCAACAGTTCCAGCTCAGCTCTGCTCTCCCGTGTTTCATCATTGCTGCACCTGCTGGTTGCTATCCGCTACCTCCGTGTATCTGCAGAGTCCTGCTGCTGCTACTTCTCAGTTCTACTCGTCCTTCAACAGCTGACCCGCTCTCCGTGCTTCTTCGTGTTCCCGCTGGTCTCTACTCGCCAGTCTGCATCGGATCTGCGCCTCACTGTTTTCATCTCAGCTAGATCATCGCTACTCTTCAGGGTCCTCCAGGAGTCCAGTCCTACATACTACTGCTTCCTGAGTATTTGTTCCCCTGCTGGTCTAACTACCTGTGCGCTGCACCTACTTGATTACCGCTTCACCCCTCCAGGGACTTCGCATCCTGCCGGCCTCCAGCCGTTCAGGTATCTCTGCACTCCTGTCTGACAGCCTGCTTCTGAACCACGGTATGCATACTTCTCATTGACTGTGCTGGTGTATTGCATATCTTGCTGGACTGAGTTTGTTCTCCTCTGGAGTTTACTATCCGCTGAGACTATTGCCATCATTGACTGTGTTATCTTGTGCCGGATTACCTCAAGTGACTTTCTATTATTGCAGTGCTGTTCAGTCATTAATATATTGTGCATGTTATTGTGGATCAAGTTTAAGGTGCCCGTGTATCCCCTGTATTGCAGTCTCTCCCCGTGCTCCTCCTCACATATATATTCAGTGGTACAACTTGCTAGAGGCAGACCACTGATCCCTGTTTCCTGTGTCACCTGTTCCAGTATCCTCTCATATAGCAGTGGTACAACTTGCTAACGCAGACCACTGACTCCCCGGATACCTCCACTTGGATTTCATTCCTTCACTCAGACAGCGGTACAACTTGCTATCCGCAGACCGCTGACTCTCATCACCTCCTCGTTTCTGTTGGACATTCCTCTTTACTATAGCAGTGGTACAACTTGCTACCGCAGACCACTGACTACCCTCACGTGTCCTTTGTCCATACAGTTCCTCGTGTATTACTACATCCATATTACCAGTGCTGCTAGTCATAGACTTTCCTGAGCATCTCTATCATCTACTATTTCCTGTTCCGTGATCACCCTGCTACCAGAGTACCATATTACCATCTATACTGCTCTGGTAAGCCTATCACCTGGTGATCCCTGGGTAAAGACTCCTAGTGCCCGTGACAGTAAGATCAGGCCATGACAGACCCAGATACGGAACCTACAGCCAAAGAGATGCTGCAGCATCTGGTCACCCGTGTGGAGCAACAGGATGCTCGCCAACAGCTGTTACTTCAATGCTACCAGTCGATAGCCTCCCAAGGACCATCTGGACAGCCTGTTACAGCTAATGTTGAAGCTCCTGTGCTTTCCTCCGTCTCCCCAGTGCCATCCCAGGTGTCTACAGCTCCCACGCTTCACCTGCCTACTCCGTCAAAGTACGATGGAGACCCCAAAACTTGTAGGGGTTTCCTTAACCAATGCTCAGTTCATTTTGAGCTCCAACCTCAAAATTTTTCTACCCACCGTTCCAGAGTGGCCTATCTTATCTCATTGTTTTCTGGACAAGCTCTGGCTTGGGCCTCCCCTCTGTGGGAGAGAAACGATCCTGTATTACAAGATAGTGCCAAATTCATTTCTATGTTCCGAAGTGTGTTCGATGAACCAGGTCGTGTGACCTCCGCTGCTTCCAGCATTCTTCGTTTACGTCAAGGTTCTCATACAGCAGGCCAGTATGTCATTCAATTTAGGATATTAGCCTCTGAACTTCAGTGGAACACTGAAGCGTTAATTGCCGCCTTCTGGCAGGGGCTCTCCGATAAAATTAAAGATGCACTGACTACCCAAGAGCTTCCTTCGTCACTAGAAGATTTGATCTCTCTTTGCCATCGTGTAGACATGAGGTTTCGTGAAAGAGAATCTGAGAAAACAACTTCAGTTAAAGCACCTCTTCGCTCAACCCCTCAGTTTCGTCCAGCTTCACCTTCCGTGATTCCCATGGAGATAGGACGTTCCAAATTATCTTTAGAAGAGAGGAAACGAAGAGTAAAGAATAGACTTTGTATCTATTGTGCTGATTCCACACATATGCTCAGTTCTTGCCCTAAGAAATCGGGAAATGCCAGGCCCTAACTAGTTCTGGAGAGGTGAAGTTAGGGTCCCTGGAGTCCTCTCCATCTTCTATGAAATTAAAAGTCTGCGCTTTTGATGTTACGATTTGCTTTGCTACCAAATCCTTTGAGTCTCAGGCACTGATTGATTCTGGAGCAGCAGGAAATTTCATTTCTAAATCCCTAGTGAATCTATGGTCCCTACCAGTGATTACTTTGAAAACACCGATTACTGTGACTGCTATAGATGGATCACGTCTCATCAATGGTCTCATCACTCAGAGTACGTCTCCAGTAACACTTCAGATTGGTGTGCTACACCATGAAGAGATCTCGTTTTTAATTCTTCCAGTTACGACAAGTCCGATTGTCTTAGGCCTTCCATGGCTTCAATGTCATTCTCCCCAGATTGACTGGCGCACTCTTTAGGTTACGTCTTGGGGAGCTGAATGTCATCATCGTTGTCTTTCTCAAGTCCTTCCTCTTAAAGTACAGCAATCTTCCATCTCATCTTCCTCACCGGGACTCCCTCCTCAGTATGCTTCATTTGCCAATGTTTTTGATAAAGCTCAGTCTGAACGTCTTCCTCCTCATCGTTCTTGGGATTGTCCGATCGATCTTCTACCTGGCAAGACTCCTCCTAGGGGTCGGGTCTATCCACTTTCGTTACCTGAAACTCAAGCCACATCTGAGTACATCCAGGAGAATCTCCAGCGAGGGTTTATTCGACCTTCCACCTCTCCCGCTGGAGCCGGATTCTTCTTCGTAAAAAAGAAGGATGGATCACTACGCCCCTGCATAGATTTTCGTGGACTCAATGCCATTACTATTAAGAATCGGTATCCCATTCCGTTGATCACTGAGTTATTTGATCGTATCAAGGGAGCTCGGATCTTCACCAAGTTGGATCTTCGTGGTGCCTATAATTTAATTAGAATCCGTCCCGGTGACGAATGGAAGACAGCGTTCAACACCAGAGATGGGCATTATGAATATCTAGTAATGCCTTTCGGGTTGTGCAATGCCCCTGCTGTTTTCCAAGGCTTCGTTAATGAGATCTTTCGGGACTTATTATATGTATGTGTCGTTGTCTACCTGGACGACATATTGATCTTTTCACAGGACCTGCCTTCTCATCACCAACATGTGGCAGAGGTCCTTTCCAGACTCCGGGAAAATTCATTATTCTGTAAACTAGAAAAATGTTCATTCGAGTTGCCCCAGATTCCATTTTTGGGGTATATTGTTTCCGGAGTTGGCCTGAAGATGGATCCAGACAAGGTGAATGCTGTATTACATTGGCCCCAGCCAACTACTCTTCGTGCTATCCAGCGTTTTTTAGGTTTCGCCAATTACTATAGACGCTTCATTCAAGACTTCTCGTCCATTGCATCTCCTATTGTGGCCCTGACTCGTAAAGGGGCCAATACTAAGCAATGGTCATCCGAGGCCCTCAGAGCCTTTCAAATTCTTAAAGAGTCCTTCTCCTCTGCTCCCATTCTTCGACAGCCTGATGTGACACTTCCCTTCTTCCTAGAAGTAGATGCCTCTAATGTGGGCTTAGGAGCCATTCTCTCCCAACGCTCGGACCAACAAAAATTCCATCCTTGTGCCTTTTACTCTCGGGGTCTCCTGCCTGCAGAGAAAAATTACACGATCGGGGACAAGGAGTTGCTGGCTATCAAAGTTGCATTAGAGGAGTGGAGATACTTATTGGAAGGAGCTCATCATCCGGTGACGATTTTCACAGATCATAAGAACCTGTCATATCTACAGTCTGCCCAATGCTTGAATCCTCGTCAAGCAAGATGGTCTCTTTTCTTTTCCCGTTTCGAATTAATCATAACCTTCAAACCAGCTGCCAAGAACAAGAAAGCTGACGCTCTATCTCGAGCTTTTGTGACGTCCTCTGACGTTGAAGAGGTTTCCAACCATTCTATATTAGACCCCAAATGTATCTCGCTGGCTGCTTCGTCCACCAAAGTGCTACCATTTGGGAAGACCCTCGTGCCTCCTACTCTGAGGAGGAAAATCCTTTCGTGGTTCCATTCTTCTCGTTTTTCTGGACATGCTGGTGAACGCAAGACCTTTGAGATTCTCTCTCAAAGTTACTGGTGGCCCTCGATGAGGAGAGACGTCAAAGAGTTTGTTGCTTCCTGTGAATTGTGTTCTCAGTTCAAATCCTCCCGCAGAACTCCAGCGGGGTTGCTGCAACCACTACCCATTCCGGTCAAGCCCTGGACCCATATTAGTATGGACTTTGTTACTGATCTGCCAGCTAGTAAAAATTGTAATACTATTTGGGTAGTGGTAGACAGATTTTCGAAGATGGCTCATTTTGTCCCTTTGTCTGGTTTGCCTTCCTCGTCTACTCTGGCTGAACATTTCGTTAAAGAAATCTTTCGTATCCATGGATGTCCGTCTGAGATTGTGTCAGATAGGGGAGTACAATTCGTTTCCAGATTCTGGCGGGCCCTTTGTAAAACCTTGGGCATACGATTAGCACTCTCATCTTCTTACCATCCGCAATCAAACGGACAAACTGAACGGGTCAATCAAGATCTCGAGACCTTTATAAGGATGTTCTCATCAGCCAATCAAGACAACTGGGTAGAATTGCTTCCTTGGGCTGAATTCGCCCATAACAACATGTACCATGAGTCATCGTCCAAAACTCCATTCTTTGTGGTTTACGGTCACCATCCGTCTTTTCCGGAATTTCCTGCCCTCCCTCCCACCCAAGTTCCTGCTGTAGAGACTGTTTGTCAGACCTTCAAAAACATCTGGTCTCAGGTCAAAACCTGTTTAAAGAAGACATCTGACAAATATAAGTCTTTCGCAGATAAGAAGAGGCGGGCTATTCCACCACTAAAAATTGGAGATCGTGTCTGGTTATCTACCAAAAATATTCGTTTGAAGGTCCCATCTATGAAATTCGCTCCTCGTTTTATTGGTCCATATAGGATCATTCAAGTAATAAATCCAGTTTGTGTCAAACTTCTACTTCCTAAGAATCTTCGTATTTTCAATGCCTTCCATGTGTCCTTGCTCAAACCTCTCATCATCAACCGTTTCTCGACTCCTCCTTCAGCACCTCAGCCAGTTCAAGTTCATCAGGAGGAAGATTTCGAGATTACTCAGGTATTGGACGCAAAAATTTCGCGAGGAGTTCTCCGTTTCCTCGTTCATTGGAAGGGCTTTGGTCCTGAGGAGCGTTCATGGATCAAAGCTGAAGATCTCAACGCCCCAGCTCTTCTTAAGAAGTTTTATTCCAAAAATCCGGACAAGCCCGGTTCCAGGCGTTCTGTGCCCACCTTTAAAAGGGGGGTACTGTCACTCACCGGACTGTGAGTGCTTCTTCCCGTATATTTAGGAACCGTGGTCGTCCTCCATCCTGAGGGTCTGCGCATGCGCAGCCCTTTCAAACCCTTCAGTACCTGTTCCTTTAACTTAATTGGCAGATCAGGCAACACTCCCTATATTAAGCACCTGTGGTCAATACCACATTGCCTGATCTTGGAGTCTCATTCCCCATGAGCCTCTGAAGGTGTTCCTGTGTTTCCTCGTGTATTCAGCGCTGCTGATTCCTGTGGTTTCCATACCACTTCTACCCCTGTGGTTTCCATACCACTTCTACTCCTGTGGTTTCCTAACCACTTCAACCCTCCTGGGTATCATCGTGACTGTTAGCTGATTCCTATCCGCTGCCTCCGTGCACTACAGTCTTCAATCTACTTCAACTCGCCTGTGTTTCATCGTGACTGTTTGGCTGATTCCTATCCGCTGCCTCCGTGCGCTTCAGTCTTCAGCTCATCTCATCTCTCCCGTGTTTCCTCGAGACTGCTACAGCTGATTCCTATCCGCTACTCTCCGTGCTCAACAGTTCCAGCTCAGCTCTGCTCTCCCGTGTTTCATCATTGCTGCACCTGCTGGTTGCTATCCGCTACCTCCGTGTATCTGCAGAGTCCTGCTGCTGCTACTTCTCAGTTCTACTCGTCCTTCAACAGCTGACCCGCTCTCCGTGCTTCTTCGTGTTCCCGCTGGTCTCTACTCGCCAGTCTGCATCGGATCTGCGCCTCACTGTTTTCATCTCAGCTAGATCATCGCTACTCTTCAGGGTCCTCCAGGAGTCCAGTCCTACATACTACTGCTTCCTGAGTATTTGTTCCCCTGCTGGTCTAACTACCTGTGCGCTGCACCTACTTGATTACCGCTTCACCCCTCCAGGGACTTCGCATCCTGCCGGCCTCCAGCCGTTCAGGTATCTCTGCACTCCTGTCTGACAGCCTGCTTCTGAACCACGGTATGCATACTTCTCATTGACTGTGCTGGTGTATTGCATATCTTGCTGGACTGAGTTTGTTCTCCTCTGGAGTTTACTATCCGCTGAGACTATTGCCATCATTGACTGTGTTATCTTGTGCCGGATTACCTCAAGTGACTTTCTATTATTGCAGTGCTGTTCAGTCATTAATATATTGTGCATGTTATTGTGGATCAAGTTTAAGGTGCCCGTGTATCCCCTGTATTGCAGTCTCTCCCCGTGCTCCTCCTCACATATATATTCAGTGGTACAACTTGCTAGAGGCAGACCACTGATCCCTGTTTCCTGTGTCACCTGTTCCAGTATCCTCTCATATAGCAGTGGTACAACTTGCTAACGCAGACCACTGACTCCCCGGATACCTCCACTTGGATTTCATTCCTTCACTCAGACAGCGGTACAACTTGCTATCCGCAGACCGCTGACTCTCATCACCTCCTCGTTTCTGTTGGACATTCCTCCTCACTATAGCAGTGGTACAACTTGCTACCGCAGACCACTGACTACCCTCACGTGTCCTTTGTCCATACAGTTCCTCGTGTATTACTACATCCATATTACCAGTGCTGCTAGTCATAGACTTTCCTGAGCATCTCTATCATCTACTATTTCCTGTTCCGTGATCACCCTGCTACCAGAGTACCATATTACCATCTATACTGCTCTGGTAAGCCTATCACCTGGTGATCCCTGGGTAAAGACTCCTAGTGCCCGTGACAATACTCATATTATATGCAGATATCTTTGGTATATCAAGGAAGATGCATATATTAGGTGCACCTATGCAACACTTCCCCAAACAGTATAAATATAGTCAAACCTATATAAATAAGCTCACAATATAAATGCATTTGAGACCTCATAAATCATATCCAATTTGAACTTGGTAAAAATGAACTCTAATCACAGGGAGTCCGTGGTGTCTCGGTATCACGTACTGCTGATCACCAATAGAAGGTATGCAGAGTCCCGAATTTATCCAAACGATGTCAAAGATTTTAAACGGTATGTATAGTGTTAGTCAGCATGATCATGTATAGACCATCTGTATCTGTGCAAAAAAGTTATCCGTATTAGAAAGCATAAGCTTACCCGATGTTAAGTTCAAATTGACATGCTCGGTCTGTACTGCTGACTCCGTTACTGACTCCGTTACTGGCGAGCCGCCAATGTGTTACAATCGGGATCCTCCTTCCGCACTGGACACCAGATTCCTGGTTCCTCTGTGTAGATGTGCCGAGAATTTGTTCCACTCCGTCCTCTGTTATGATGTGTGGTAAGGTAGAGGGTCTCTTGCGGTACTTTCAGGTATCAACAACCGCCGCTCCAAGATCTTTAAATGAACCTTTGCAATTCCGCTATTAACTCCCGTATTGGTGTGAGCTCTGTAAGCTGATTCAGCAAATGAGTACCAATCACCCTGGAAGTTTGGGTAACTTACCTTACGCGTTTCGTTGTATGTTACAACTAACACTATACTTACGGTTTAAAATCTTTGACATCGTTTGGATAAATTCAGGACTCTGTATACCTTCTATTGGTGATCAGCAGTACGTGATACCAAGACACCACGGACTCCTAGCCATCGGAAACCGTCCACCAGAGAAAGGTAACAGAATTACTTTTCTTACTGTGACAGGCTGCAGCAGGTGAAGCTTATTACTGGCTGGTATTAGAGGTTGTTCCCTGTTGTTCCACTGTGCTATTTAACTGTACATTTCCTAACACTTTGTGAGAAAAAACAATTGATTGTGAAAAACCCCAACAAGTCACATTTCAAAACATTTCCCCTTAGAGTGAATGCTAAGGTATAGTTAGGATGAAAACTAGCTACATATGTGCTAATTGTTCAGCAAAAAAACCCTATTGGTTAAGCTAGATGAGAGCTAGACCAGAATGGTGTCATAAAATATGCTTCACTGTTCAGGTTATAACAATAGCTATTACCTGATACATACTTTAAAAATAAACACAGTGGGCCTGAGTCATTAAGGAAAGTAAGGCAAAACAAAGGAGTAAATGTTCTCCTGGACAAAAACCATGTTACAATGCAACGGGCTCGAATTAGTTTATTATTTTGCACATAAGGAGATACTGGCTGTATTTTCATCTAACACACAAATACTTGATAGCTTATTTTTACACTAAAATGTAAAGTTGATCTAGGACATGCCCAATCCCAATTCTTAATCTGTCCCTACATTTTAAATTTACCTCCCCCTCCAACGAAACATGGTTTTGCCCAGGTACAACGTTACTCCTTGTTCATGCTTTGCTCTCCTTAATGACTCAGGCCCCGTGTGCACTGATCAGATGTGAAGCAGATGTTACAATCAGATGAAATTAGGTGAGGTCAGATTAGGAGAGGATGAAATTTGTAGCAGTTGATTCGCATAGTTTTAAACAGAGTTTGTGTAGATGTAAAGCACAAGTTACATTTAGATCATCAGTAGAATAATCCTTTACAAATGTTCGCTCCATACATTACAAAAGTCACTCTATATAGCTTTATGTCTATAAACAGACAAGTGATGTTAATATATGTGTAATCTCTGGAAAATAATACAGGTATGCACAGTGAGTTCTGGTGGCATCAAATGATCACCAGGAGTTTTGTAGAAGATACAAAGCCTGTCATAAGATAGCGCTCATCTGCAGAAGTAAAAAGGTAGATAGTAAAAATATGGTAAAATAGTCAACATATATTAAAGACTAATTATACACAAAACTAAAAATATAGTTTTGAGGGAATTAATTAAGATAAAATAACATAACAAAATCTTAACTATCTGTGTTTGGGCTACACCCTGATTTGGTGGCTATCCCAATGCATGTAACATTCCAGTGCACAAGATCCTTTCTTCAGCTGAATGGGCCCAAACTATTAGTGTAGTAAAAGCACCTTCCTGGTGAAATTCCCACTCACGTAAATAGGAAGCTCACAGATGAACGGCATTGACACCATTGACTTTATGAATCATACTAGCAGTGGCAGGAGAGAGGATCAATTAGTTACAGTATTGAGGCATCTGCTAAAATGCAGGTAATCTTGGAAACGGATAAATAGAGTACCCACCTTACTCTAAATTAGGGGTGTTTCTTCCAGGTTTATGTCAGAACTGTAAAGTGCTTTTTCCATGGAGTTACTCTATAACTTTTTAGCATTGGAATGAAGTACTACAATTTATTGATGAGAAGCTGTATCTCCCATTGGATATGTATCCTGAATATTATGAAGGTAGTAAAGGCAAGGGGTGATCTTTGTTGGTGATAATTTATGCCAAGTTGCATGTCTGCTTAAATATAGAGATGAGCTAAGCTGTAATTTAATTTTTGTGTTTTAAGTATGTTGCCCTCAATCTGACAGTTATGCCCCCTCCTCTTCTCCTTCATCCCTGTTCTTTACATTTAACTAGTTGGACTGAATTGCACACCAGCCTCCAATGTTTTGCCAGTCTTTATGCACTTTTTTATTTTGGCTCACCCCTTACTGGGGATATTATTTAACTCTCAACTGGTTAGTTTTTTCTGCATGATACAGGATCAGATGTGGGCACTAAATCTCTTCTAAATAAGTTAATTGAGCAAAAAATTCCCATTTGCCTCTTTTTATTTTATTTTAAAATTATTTAATTGTATTTGACATATTAACACAATTAGCAAGGGGGTTTGCAGGATGTGTATAAACTTAGAGGTAAATTTATCAAACCTTTAATAAATGAAAAGTCTTGCATATAGCAACCAAACAGATTCAAGCTATCATTTATCTAATACATTCTAGAAAATGATAGCTAGAATCTGACTACCTCCAGAATTATCTTCACATTTTCAGAAGGTTCAATAAATCTACCCTTTAATCTAGAGATGAGCGGGCTCGGATATCTGAAATCCGGGCCCACCCGAACGTTGCCGATCCGAGCCGGATCCGAGACAGATCCGGGTATTCCCGCCAATTGCAAAACTGAAACCGAGGCTCTGAGTCATAATCCCGCTGTCGGATCTCGCGATACTCGTATTCTATAAATTCCCCGCTAGCCGCCGCCATCTTCACTCAGGCATTGATCAGGGTAGAGGGAGGTTGTGTTAGGTGGTCCTCTGTCCTGCTATATCTCGTGCTGTGCTGTGCTGTGCTGTGCTGTGCTGTGCTCAGTCCAAAAACAGTTATAAAAAAAATAATTATAAAAAAAAGAAATTAAAAAAAAAATATCCAAAAACAATCCTGCAGTATAACTTCATTGGTACTGCAATATTACAAAGTTCACTGATTCAGCAGTATAAGTCCAGTGGTACTGCAATATTACAAAGTTCACTGATTCTGCAGAATAGACTGGGATTTAGTGGAAATGATTGTTATTGAATGTTATTGAGGTTTAAAAATAGCGTAGGAGTGAAAATAAACCCAAAAACTTGATTTTAACACTTTTTATGTTTTTTTAAAAATAAATCCGAATCCAAAACCTTAAATCCGAACCAAAACCTTTCGTCAGGTGTTTTGCGAAACAAATCCGAACCCAAAACCTCAAGCAAATCCGAATCCAAAACACAAAACACGAGACACCAAAAGAGGCCGGTGCACATCCCTACTTTAATCACTATTCATAGTTTGAAGCACCACAAAGCACAACCGTAAACCAATTCCATCTAGGGTGGTGCATGTTCCTCTAGGCTCTTGTTCATTTCTCAACACAGAGGAGTAAAAGAAAAAGCAGCACATGCTATTACAAGTATAATTTATTTACCTATACAAAAAGAAACACTTTCAATCAAGTCTTGGGAGTAAATTTATCAAGCTGCGGGTTTGAAAAAGTGGAGATGTTGCCTATAGCAACCAATCAAACCAATCTACAAAATGACAGCTAGAATCTGATTGGTTGCTATAGGCAACATCTCCACTTTTTCAAACATGCAGCTTGATAAATTTACCCCTTGGGCTTATAAAGGTCCAATGAGACTGAAATATTGACTTCTGTATGGGTGAATACTTTGATACAGATTAACTGAGTACTACTAATTTTTCTACTTCAGTATACACTTCAATATTTTATATGATATTTAAATATATTAACTGATTACGACTTCACGGTGAGCTACTGCTGTTTGTGGATTTAGAGGCAAAATTTCGACTACTATTTTGTTTGCATTGTTTAATAATAATAATAAATAAAAACTGCTTGCCTATGAAATGTTTAGTCAGTTAGCTTGTAGTATTAAAGACACAGAGTAATGCTTTAGAATAATAAAATGTAGATAACTATTTAAAATAGAGAAAATGAATTAATATGCTGTTTTTTTTATACTTTATATATGTCTAACTTTTGGAAGTGTAAAGGGTTATATAATGTTTTCTGTCCTTTACATCAATATTTTCATATCCTATGGTCGATAGATTTTTCAACCTTCAACTTTCCTTTTATACCTGAAGTAATTACCCTTGAAATTATATTTTTATCCCCATATAGACAATCTCAGTATATTCACATACTACCACACTGAACACATTGTATTGCTGTGTAATAGAAAGCATCTTGATAAAGCTGGAAAATAATGTTTACATTTACCATTATATTAATATCATTAATGTATATATAAATTAATGGAGATAGCTCTTTTGAATTCCCAAGACTATTCTAGTCAATGTTGCAGTAGAACATGCACTTTCTTGGATGTATGTACATTGTTTAAATTAAAATGAGATGTGGCAATAATTAGCTTTTGTCTCTCTCATTCTGTATTGCATAGAGCATACAGTAGCAGGAGAATATCCCTTTATATTTTACAAAAGCATATTAATACCATATATTTTATCTCTACACTGAGTATTACTTTAAATCCATCATACTTCCGAAACCACATTCGTCAAGCTGCTGTGTTTAGATCACTTGGAAGATATTCTGAAGCTGCAAGGTAGGGTTGAGATGTTAGTATTCTGTATTATACTTTTAATAATCACTTTAAGTAAGTTACACAAAGTACTGCAAGAATAATTTCCTTATCACTTAAGTCAGAGAGTGATTAATACACGTAATCTCCTCTACAAGACATTGATGCCTAAAATAATTTGTTTGGAGTAAAAAATTATAGCCTTCTGAGGAACTTTGAATAGTGAGTCTTTTACAAATTTAATAAAATACAATTTGTATAGCCCTTGGCCTGACCATGTCAGGATCCCTATGGGCTTGAGCTTCCATATTTTGTAGCAGAAAATGGGGGGGGGGGGGTGCTCGGTCATTAAAGACATCCTACACTTTCTTTTGAGTAACTAATGCAGTACAACAAATATGTTCAGAACCTTATGAATTTGGTTCATTTACATTCATAAAGAGATTGAATCCTAAGGAAATAATCATTACAAATTTTTAGTGGCAAATGACGGTCAATCTATTTAGGCATCTTCCATGCAGAGCTAAAAGGCCTAACTCACATCTCACCAGTGGAGGCTTCCAATACATTTGGTGCAAAATTAGACCTAAACTACTTTTGAAATATGTTATAACAAATACAGCATTATAGGCAATATACATATTGTTAAAGGGGAAGGAATTAATAGTCTGGTAAATATGATAATTACCATTTAATAACTTATTCATAATTGTTACTATTGGCAAACTCCTCGCAAAGATAGTGTAAATCAAGGACTATAATTCCTACTCTAAATCCTCAAGACCAATATTTATATTTTCAAGAAAGACTGCACATAAGATGTAACTTTATTTGAAATATTTTGTACTTTAATTATCATTCAAATGATATCAATCTTTGACATTATATAATACAGTGTAGAAAAAGGTATATTATACAGAATCAAGTTTTGTTTATTAGCATAGATGGTATCATAGATGTTAATGCAATACATCACATTTATTGTCTGTTTAATAAATATACAACTTTTGTATATATGTGTGAATGGGTGTCAGAATCAAGGGTGTGTGTGTGAGATTGTATTGTGTGGTGTGAGGGAGTGTCTAAATCAGTTTTATATATTGTGCTGTGTGTGCAAGCTTGTATTGTGTGTGTGGGCGGGGGGGGTTGAAGAAAAGAGGGTGCTGTAAAGGGCCTGTGTAATTAGGAAAAGCAAGGCAAAAAAAGGAGTAAATTTGACCCTGGACAAACCATCTTATAATGCAAGGCGTGCATATTAGTTTATTATTTTGCATGTAAGGAAAATACTGGCTGCCTTTTCATGTAACATATACTTGATATCTTTTTTTTTTAAACTGAAATTTAAAGTTGATCTAGGACATGCCCTACCCCAACTATAAATCTATTCCCACATTTTAAATTTACCTCCCCCTCCAATGTAACATGGTTTAGCCAAGATGCAAAGTTACTCATTTTTTTTTTGCTTTGCTCTCCTTAATGGCTCAGGCCCATACAGTGTAATCATCATGCATTGTATCAGCCATTACACACTATCTACTTTGTGCTAAACAATATATTTAATCAAACATCAGTGATCTCACATATGCCATTTATATTACACTTCATATGCCTGTGTATAGGGGAAGATGTCTCCTAATAGCATTATAGGTTCAGATCCAAGCATGGCATCTGCCATCTTGTAAACTTTTTCCTCTTAACACTTTAGTATTATCAATTCATATTCCAGCATCCACCATCTTTCCTCTTAACACTATAATGCAATTTATATTACATACAATAGCACAGACAAATCTCTATGACTTCATTTGTATCATATACATCCCCTACAAAGACATATCCCTTTCACCATTTCATCTTCATTACTTCAGCTTCACATCATAACTAGTACAAACTCTAATCTCAACCATACTCTAATACATACTCTGTACTAATATAATCTGACAAAACTCCATTACAATGTATTAGCACAAATGGACTTCCATGTTGCCTCACACAGGAGACTCCATTACTTAATCCATTTAATTTACAGTCTCCATAAAACACCATTCTATTCAATGAATTCAACTTACAGTTTCCATAAAACTCCATTACATCTATTCAAATACAATAGTGAAACTCCACTACAAAACAAATAGTTTTACATCACAAACTGCCTCACACACAAACACAAACCTATTCTATTCTTATACCTGCCAACGTGTTCCGCTTCAGAGAGTGAATGTGTAGAGAATGTTCCTGTGGAGGAACAACCTTGCCACAGGAAGCAGTCATTGTGTGAGGTAGCTCTTTGTGTGATATGGCTTAGAGCTTCTGATATATAAATGCAGGCTGCTTCTCAGCCCAAAACATGTTTTACTACTTGTGAGTACTACAGCCAAACATGGCTCATTAAAATATGTGGTTTGAGGATGAAAATAGAGTCCATGTGTTAGGAAAATAAAATGTACCTATCAAGTATTTTTTAGGAACTTTAGAGAGCACTTGTTAATATCTATCTTTAATGTTTTTTTCATGCATTAAGAAACATGTGAAAAGCACGTTACAAATACGACAAATAAAAGTCAGTTGTGATGTTTCCACCATTTGGTTTACGGCACACTACAAGTATAATAAATTGTATTGGTATAAGCAAAACAGTACATGTGCTCAGGTCAAAAAAAATCACTCCATGCTAAATCCTATCTAAAATGCATGTTATTTTGTGTGAATTTGTGTCCATTTCCCAGCATATGTGTGAACAAGTCCTGTATTGCTTTTGTATTTTTACATAAAAAATTTGTAACACCACCTTAAATAAACCCAAATGAACAGGACAAGTTAGAATAGGTTCTTGTAGCTGTCCTTTATTTGAAGTCTATAAGGAAGTATGGAAGGAATTATTTTACCTAAGCAAACTTCAGATCACATCGGTGTCATGGTTTTAATTTTAAAATGATGAGAGATCTAATCTTCCCATAGTCAATAAATACCACCTAGACAGTCTAGTGGAGACAACCATTGTAGTACACCTTGCGGGCATCAGGTGTAATAACAGAGATCTTCAGTATCTCTAGTAATCATTAGTAGTTTTTGTAATTTGACAGTTTTTGTTTTACAACAGGCATGGAGTAATCCAATGGCAATTCTGTATTTGCCTTAGAGTGTTCACCTCTAGCTTATCCCTTATGTTGTTAATGCCTTAGTAAATTGAATAGGTCCAGCTAACATTCACTTTTTAATGATCCTAACTGGAAACAAATAATTAGTAATATTGCATGCAAGTTCCAGTATGTGTTTAAGAAAATAAAGTGTTTTATAAAGAACAATGCATCTCTTACTGTAAATTGTTATTGTTAGAAATCAACTTGGATATATGTGAAACGCATTAAAGCTCTTACACATTTGTACTTTATATGATCACAAAGCTCTGCTGTGACTTTTAATATTCATATAATTTACTCTAGAGAGTGTAGTTTGACATACACTGTGTATATGGCAGGGAGATATAGAAGTGATGTCTGGACTTCAACTGTAGCAGTATCAGCAAGTCAATTGGATATAAATAAACTTACTACATATGAATTTCATGTAAGCAAGCTGTAGTTGTGGTGTGCTAGAAATGTATATTCTCTTTGGGTGTTGGAGCCTCATAACAAACAGAGAAAACAGATTCTGATTGAGGCTCTCTTTATTGTAGACCAAATTGTATTAAAATCATACTTTTATTGAATTAATTTAAAACTTTCTTTTCCTTATGTTTTGAACCATATATTTATATAAGTTTGTTAGCAAAATATAGAACTTAACATGAAAAAGGTGAAAGTATGTGTTTACTAAAATAAAGTTATTAAAAACTCCACCCCTTGGTGGTTCCTTAATGTATCCCTCTATTAAATTGTAGATTCCCGTATTTTGCATACTGGAGCTTAGCAATCATTACTTGTAGTGTGAATGCAATGCAAAGCAATAGCAGCATTTTGATGATAGAAACAGCCTCTATTGCAATACACTAAGAAGACAGTTGTTTCTGTCTGTGACATGCGGGTCTATTTATTTAATTCCCCTTGATTGCAGCCATAACTAGTAGTTTGTTTTTTTCAAAAAGTAGCTGTTCCAGCGAGACATTTGTCCCCAGTAAAGTTGAAACTTTGGCAGTGTTGGAAGTGTTATTTTCATGGCCCATCATTTCAGCACCATGGATAGTGTGCTGCTTATAATAAACATGCATTAAAGTGAACCATATGATGGAAGTAATGTGGTTAAATTGTGCTAGAAAGAAAAATTGGCAGCAAATAAAATAAGGTGTGCTAAAAGTGTCTTTTACCTCACTTGAACTATACCCCCTTGTCACTGTTAGCTCATCTGAGCTCTTTAAATGAGGAGGCATGTAACCCTTCCAGCACACTAGTTATCGACTTATTCCAGTCTGACTAGACCCTCAGCAGGGAGATGCAGGGGACTTAGTCCAAGGATTGATCCCTGCACAAAAGTAGAAGGGGAAACTTTGTCATGGCTCGAACAGAAAGGGAGCTCCCTATCCCACATGTCCTTCTCCCGCCAAGGTCATAGCTGTGGGAAGTTCTCTCCTATTGGTAAATGTTTGTTCAAGGGGATATTCACCATCTATGGCAGTGTACCTGTTTCCTGCAGGTGGCATTGGGTCCAATGCACATTGTACTGTGGGCTGAGGAACTAAGGGAGTGAGCAGGGACAGACTGACAGAGCAATGTGCAGAGTTCAAGACAGAGTTCGCAGACCTAATTTGAAATTCTGAAAAGTACTCACTCTGATCTTCCATTAGGCAATTCAACTTGTAGAGAGTAAGCTGGACATAGCAGAGGGAGACACAGCGCTCCAGACATGGTACTTGTTCAGGACAGGTGTGTGCTTGCCAGGGTCAGCACTGGAGAGAGACAGCCAGGGGTTAAACTGCATGATCTCATCTGCCAGTTGTAGTGTGTCCTGGAAGGATGTGCTCAGCATCCAGCTGATCATAGGGTGGAGAGACCTAACCCAGGAAACAGGAGCCAAGGTTCATGAACATTGGGTGTCCAAGTCATGCTCTGGAGCTGTCTCTATCCTCCAGCATACAGAGGTCAGATGGAGGAAGGAGTGTGGGAGCACACACAGGTCTGTGTAGTACTGAACTCCTCTTCGGCGGGGCTGAAACGCAGGTAGGTAGCGGCTTACGACATCCACAATAACCTTTTTGTCACTTGATATATTATCACTTTTCTCTGTCCCCATAGAGTTCAATGTGGATGGCAAAAAGTGTGCTAGCCCATGAAAAATCAGTGCTTTTCTGGCATTAACGGTTTCATAAATTTGGTGAAACAACAAATGAGCCTTTCTCCGGTGAAAACAGCAATTATCTTCTGAGTTTAGTATTTTCACCTAATAATAAAGAGAGAGAGCACACCTAAACTTTGATGGATTTTCCATTTTAAGGATATTCCAATATACATGTTTTAGAATACTCAAATGTTAAATCACTAAAACTTTCATGGTTCTTTGTTTTGTTTTTGTCATTTTACATAAAGACGTTGCATCAAACTTGTCTCTTGGTCTCAATAAACTTACATTAACAAAGGTAAAGCTAAGAAAACAAACAGTATTTATACTTTAGACAAAATCTTGAAAGATGTGAAAAAAATTGTGATGTATTATTATATTATAATTGATTTGGAAAACTCACTGTTTTAAATACTTTAAGTTATTTACATACTTGCTGACACATTTGCACAGTATTTGTAGTTCTATTTTATAACTTGTTTGTTCTAAGCAGAAACACTGTGCTGTTTAGGGACCGCAAAAATTTAACTAGTAAGGAAATCATAATTGAGTAGAAACCAAGAATGGCTGCAGACCAGCTGCCACATCTGCTGCCACTTCAACAAAATGAATTCAGTCCATTATATCAGCATTATCAGCAAGACTGTCCCAAGATGATATGTATCTATGTGGGGACATTGCAGCACAGAAATAGCTACAGAAAGTACTTCATTCATTCTATTCGAAAAGGTTTACAATATGTTCATATTAGCTATTCTGGGCGTATTTTAAATGTGAAATGGAGTTCAGAGCATCACTGCAGCATCCAAAGCACTTTCAGTCTTAATACATAAAACTTGTTAAGCATCCCATTTATTCAAGACTCTAGGGCACATGTTTAAACTCTTTAATTTGTTAAAGAATAACATATACAATTAAAAAAGTAAAAGTCCCTATAACCTTACTGTCCAAATAAATTAGGAAATATGCTATGGAAGGTTTTTTTATCACTGTTGTTTATGAATTAAACCTTATTGTAGGTCTTTGGTGTCTCTCCACACTGTTTTTACCACCCAAAATATTCAATCCATAATTTAACGCTTAGGGGTATATTTACTAAACTGCGGGTTTGAAAAAGTGGAGATGTTGCCTATAGCAACCAACCAGATTCTAGTTTTCATTTATCTAGAACATTCTATGAAATGACAACTAGAATCTGATTGGTTGCTATACGCAACATCTTCTTTTTCAAACCCGCCGTTTAGTAAATATATGCCCCCTATTGTTTAATTTCGCAATTATCGATGCCCTATTTAAGACAAAAATAAAACAGATGATGCCCTTATAGCCTAAAATACTGTCTACAATCTCAATGGGGACAGTCATTGTAGTAAACGCTGTGAGAAGCAGGTGTCATAGCAAAGCCTTTTAGAATCTCCAATAAGCACTAAATGCATTTTTGCATTTCCTTTATACACTGGTATACCTGGTTGAACATCCTAAGTGCCAGACAACCAGATTTAAGTCTAATTGACCATATATGTGAGTAACAGAATTGGACAGCTTTTGTAATTTGGTTCTCAGTTTGAGTGACCAGGTCACATGGAGTAAAGTTAATTACATGAGCCAGAGACAGCATATTGGCAGATTACATTATTTCTGCTGATCTATAAATATCTAATAGAAATTGGTTCTTTTGGCTAAGCAAAGTTAGGCAGAATGGCTTGTTGTTAGGTAGGAGAGGTGCAAGGAAGGAGGTTAAGATACTCTGGCAAAAGGGTTAACTTGGATGGCTTAAATCTAGATTTGGTTTCTTACAGCTTGTACACTATTGCATATCAATACAAACATGTCTAATAATTGTTATATATTAGGCATTTCTATGTGTTTGTATTTGTTATATGTATGCTGTGCATAAATAAAGCATGTAATGTAGCAGTTTGTGTTCTACAATGGCATGGAAGAATCCAACGAGAATATTTTATTTGTCTCAGAAAAAATTATTTATGAACCAAAAATCTGCATATTCACTAGGAATGTGCACCGGCCACTTTTGGTGTCTCGTGTTTTGTGTTTTGGGTTCGGATTTGCTTGATGTTTTGGGTTCGGATTTGTTTCGCAAAACACCTATCGAAAGGTTTTGGTTCGGATTTAAGGTTTTGGTTCGGATTTAAGGTTTTGGATTCGGATTTATTTTGAAAAAAGCATAAAAAGTTCCAAAATCAAGTTTTTGGGCTTATTTTTACTCCTACGCTATTATTAACCTCAATAACATTCAATAACAATCAATTCCAATAATTCCCAGTATATTCTGAACACCCTCACACCTCACAATATTGTTTTTAGTCCAAAACATTTCACCGAGGTAGCTTTCTGGACTGCATAGTGGAGTGGTCCCGGTACCCAATTTGGTATCGGGGCCACAATATATCACCCTCAACTGGTCTCAATTCCACCAAAAAAGTATCTGGTCTGCGTAGTGGAGTGGTCCCCACAATATAAAAAAACACTCAACTGGTCTGAATTCCACCAAAAAAGTATCTGGACTGCGTAATGGAGTGGTCCCCACAATATAATAAAAAATCCCTCAACTGGTCTGAATTCCACCAAAAAAGTATCTGGACTGCGTAGTGGAGTGGTCCCCACAATATAATAAAAAAAACCCTCAACTGGTCTGAATTCCACCAAAAAAGTATCTGGACTGCGTAGTGGAGTGGTCCCCACAATATAATAAAAAAAAAACAATTGTTCTGAATTTCACCAAACAAGTATCTGGACTGCGTAGTGGAGTGGTCCCCACAATATAATAAAAAATCCCTCAACTGGTCTGAATTCCACCAAAAAAGTATCTGAACTGCGTAGTGGAGTGGTCCCCACAATATAATAAAAAAACCCTCAACTGGTCTGAATTCCACCAAAAAAGTATCTGGACTGCGTAGTGGAGTGGTCCCCACGATATAATAAAAAAAAAACAATTGTTCTGAATTCCACCAAACAAGTATTTGGACTGCGTAGTGGAGTGGCCCCGGTACCCAATTTGATACCGTGGCCACAATATAATAAAAAAAAACTCAATTGTTCTGAATTCCACCAAACAAGTATCTGGACTGCGTAGTGGAGTGGTCCCCACAACATAATAAAAAATCCCTCAACTGGTCTGAATTCCACCAAAAAAGTATCTGGACTGCGTAGTGGAGTGGTCCCCACAATATAATAAAAAAAACTCAATTGTTCTGAATTCCACCAAACAAGTATCTGGACTGCGTAGTGGAGTGGCCCCGGTACCCAATTTGATACCGGGGCCACAATATAATAAAAAAAACCTCAATTGTTCTGAATTCCACCAAAAAAGTATCTGGACTGCGTAGTGAAGTGGTCCCCACAATATAATAAAAAATCCCTCAACTGGTCTGAATTCCACCAAAAAAGTATCTGAATTGCGTAGTGGAGTGGTCCCCACAATATAATAAAAAAACCCTCAACTGGTCTGAATTCCACCAAACAAGTATCTGGACTGCGTAGTGGAGTGGCCCCGGTACCCAATTTGATACCGGGGCCACAATATAATAAAAAAAAACTCAATTGTTCTGAATTCCACCAAACAAGTATCTGGACTGCGTAGTGGAGTGGTCCCCACAATATAATAAAAAATCCCTCAACTGGTCTGAATTCCACCAAACAAGTATCTGGACTGCGTAGTGGAGTGGCCCCGGTACCCAATTTGATACCGTGGCCACAATATAATAAAAAAAAAACTCAATTGTTCTGAATTCCACCAAACAAGTATCTGGACTGCGTAGTGGAGTGGTCCCCACAACATAATAAAAAATCCCTCAACTGGTCTGAATTCCACCAAAAAAGTATCTGGACTGCGTAGTGGAGTGGTCCCCACAATATAATAAAAAAAAACCAATTGTTCTGAATTCCACCAAACAAGTATCTGGACTGCGTAGTGGAGTGGCCCCGGTACCCAATTTGATACCGGGGCCACAATAGAATACAAAAAACCTCAATTGTTCTGAATTCCACCAAACAAGTATCTGGACTGCGTAGTGGAGTGGTCCCCACAATATAATAAAAAATCCCTCAACTGGTCTGAATTCCACCAAAAAAGTATCTGAACTGCGTAGTGGAGTGGTCCCCACAATATAATAAAAAAAACCCTCAACTGGTCTGAATTCCACCAAAAAAGTATCTGGACTGCGTAGTGGAGTGGTCCCCACAATATAATAAAAAAAAAACAATTGTTCTGAATTTCACCAAACAAGTATCTGGACTGCGTAGTGGAGTGGTCCCCACAATATAATAAAAAATCCCTCAACTGGTCTGAATTCCACCAAAAAAGTATCTGAACTGCGTAGTGGAGTGGTCCCCACAATATAATAAAAAAACCCTCAACTGGTCTGAATTCCACCAAAAAAGTATCTGGACTGCGTAGTGGAGTGGTCCCCACAATATAATAAAAAAAAAACAATTGTTCTGAATTCCACCAAACAAGTATCTGGACTGCGTAGTGGAGTGGCCCCGGTACCCAATTTGATACCGGGGCCACAATAGAATACAAAAAACCTCAATTGTTCTGAATTCCACCAAACAAGTATCTGGACTGCGTAGTGGAGTGGTCCCCACAATATAATAAAAAATCCCTCAACTGGTCTGAATTCCACCAAAAAAGTATCTGGACTGCGTAGTGGAGTGGTCCCCACAATATAATAAAAAATCCCTCAACTGGTCTGAATTCCACCAAACAAGTATCTGGACTGCGTAGTGGAGTGGCCCCGGTACCCAATTTGATACCGTGGCCACAATATAATAAAAAAAAAACTCAATTGTTCTGAATTCCACCAAACAAGTATCTGGACTGCGTAGTGGAGTGGTCCCCACAACATAATAAAAAATCCCTCAACTGGTCTGAATTCCACCAAAAAAGTATCTGGACTGCGTAGTGGAGTGGTCCCCACAATATAATAAAAAAAAAACAATTGTTCTGAATTCCACCAAACAAGTATCTGGACTGCGTAGTGGAGTGGCCCCGGTACCCAATTTGATACCGGGGCCACAATAGAATACAAAAAACCTCAATTGTTCTGAATTCCACCAAACAAGTATCTGGACTGCGTAGTGGAGTGGTCCCCACAATATAATAAAAAATCCCTCAACTGGTCTGAATTCCACCAAAAAAGTATCTGAACTGCGTAGTGGAGTGGTCCCCACAATATAATAAAAAAAACCCTCAACTGGTCTGAATTCCACCAAAAAAGTATCTGGACTGCGTAGTGGAGTGGTCCCCACAATATAATAAAAAAAAAACAATTGTTCTGAATTTCACCAAACAAGTATCTGGACTGCGTAGTGGAGTGGTCCCCACAATATAATAAAAAATCCCTCAACTGGTCTGAATTCCACCAAAAAAGTATCTGAACTGCGTAGTGGAGTGGTCCCCACAATATAATAAAAAAATCCTCAACTGGTCTGAATTCCACCAAAAAAGTATCTGGACTGCGTAGTGGAGTGGTCCCCACGATATAATAAAAAAAAAACAATTGTTCTGAATTCCACCAAACAAGTATTTGGACTGCGTAGTGGAGTGGCCCCGGTACCCAATTTGATACCGTGGCCACAATATAATAAAAAAAAACTCAATTGTTCTGAATTCCACCAAACAAGTATCTGGACTGCGTAGTGGAGTGGTCCCCACAACATAATAAAAAATCCCTCAACTGGTCTGAATTCCACCAAAAAAGTATCTGGACTGCGTAGTGGAGTGGTCCCCACAATATAATAAAAAAAACTCAATTGTTCTGAATTCCACCAAACAAGTATCTGGACTGCGTAGTGGAGTGGCCCTGGTACCCAATTTGATACCGGGGCCACAATATAATAAAAAAAACCTCAATTGTTCTGAATTCCACCAAAAAAGTATCTGGACTGCGTAGTGAAGTGGTCCCCACAATATAATAAAAAATCCCTCAACTGGTCTGAATTCCACCAAAAAAGTATCTGAATTGCGTAGTGGAGTGGTCCCCACAATATAATAAAAAAACCCTCAACTGGTCTGAATTCCACCAAACAAGTATCTGGACTGCGTAGTGGAGTGGCCCCGGTACCCAATTTGATACCGGGGCCACAATATAATAAAAAAAAACTCAATTGTTCTGAATTCCACCAAACAAGTATCTGGACTGCGTAGTGGAGTGGTCCCCACAATATAATAAAAAATCCCTCAACTGGTCTGAATTCCACCAAACAAGTATCTGGACTGCGTAGTGGAGTGGCCCCGGTACCCAATTTGATACCGTGGCCACAATATAATAAAAAAAAAACTCAATTGTTCTGAATTCCACCAAACAAGTATCTGGACTGCGTAGTGGAGTGGTCCCCACAACATAATAAAAAATCCCTCAACTGGTCTGAATTCCACCAAAAAAGTATCTGGACTGCGTAGTGGAGTGGTCCCCACAATATAATAAAAAAAAACCAATTGTTCTGAATTCCACCAAACAAGTATCTGGACTGCGTAGTGGAGTGGCCCCGGTACCCAATTTGATACCGGGGCCACAATAGAATACAAAAAACCTCAATTGTTCTGAATTCCACCAAACAAGTATCTGGACTGCGTAGTGGAGTGGTCCCCACAATATAATAAAAAATCCCTCAACTGGTCTGAATTCCACCAAAAAAGTATCTGAACTGCGTAGTGGAGTGGTCCCCACAATATAATAAAAAAACCCTCAACTGGTCTGAATTCCACCAAAAAAGTATCTGGACTGCGTAGTGGAGTGGTCCCCACAATATAATAAAAAAAAAACAATTGTTCTGAATTCCACCAAACAAGTATCTGGACTGCGTAGTGGAGTGGCCCCGGTACCCAATTTGATACCGGGGCCACAATATAATAAAAAAAACCTCAATTGTTCTGAATTCCACCAAACAAGTATCTGGACTGCGTAGTGGAGTGGTCCCCACAATATAATAAAAAATCCCTCAACTGGTCTGAATTCCACCAAAAAAGTATCTGAACTGCGTAGTGGAGTGGTCCCCACAATATAATAAAACAAAACCCTCAACTGGTCTGAATTCCACCAAAAAAGTATCTGGACTGCGTAGTGGAGTGGTCCCCACAATATAATAAAAAAAAAACAATTGTTCTGAATTCCACCAAACAAGTATCTGGACTGCGTAGTGGAGTGGCCCCGGTACCCAATTTGATACCGGGGCCACAATATAATAAAAAAAACCTCAATTGTTCTGAATTCCACCAAACAAGTATCTGGACTGCGTAGTGGAGTGGTCCCCACAACATAATAAAAAATCCCTCAACTGGTCTGAATTCCACCAAAAAAGTATCTGGACTGCGTAGTGGAGTGGTCCCCACAATATAATAATAAAACCCTCAACTGGTCTGAATTCCAGTGCACAGATGGCAGACACCGGATGGACGTCTAAAACCAACATAGCAGTTAAGGGCGCAGTTCCTCTTTTTTGTGACTGCACAAACAATTAACGTAGTAATAGAAATGACAGTTGTTTTTTTTAAAATATAGAAAGAAAGAAGGTAGTACTAGAAATGGCAGTTATTTAGTTTCTTTTAAATAGAGAAAGAAAGAAGGTAGTACTAGAAATGGCAGTTATTTTTTTTTTATTTTAATAGAGAAAGAAAGAAGGTAGTAATAGAAATGGCAGTTATTCGAATCCCCAGGAGAGCCTAAGTGGGGTGAGCCACAGAGAGATTATTTCCCTCAGTTTCTCTAACAGGTTGCCAGTGTTGTGCCTCTTCTTAAAACCTGTGATATATAACTACACACACTCGGCAAAGCTTTTACAAATTATCTGCGGCACAGGAGAGTACCACTGGACTGGACTTTTTTTGGGTACAGCAACAGTGAATGATTGTAGTTAGACTTTTAAATAGCAGTACAAGCTAGATTTTTTAAAATTTTTGTAATATTTTTTTCCAATTATTTTTGGAATTTTTTTTATTATTTATTATTTTTATTTATTTTTTTAATTAATTTTTTATAAATTTTTTTATAAATTTAAATTAGTTTTTTTAGAACTTTTGGATAACTTGGAAATAACAATGCCCTTAGCAGAACAGACCACAGGGCACAGGAAATACATAAAGAAAGAAGGTAGCAATAGAAATGGCAGTTCCTCTTTTTTGGAACTGCACAAACAGTGATGAAAATGAAGGTGGAGCTGGTGGCATGTCACGGCCTTCTTCAGAGGACAATCTCCTGACCAGCAGGTCTTTGCACCGCTGTAGACTTGTGTCCGCCGGAAACAGAGACACAACATACGCTTTAAACCGAGGATCGAGAACAGTGGCCAGAATGTATTCCTCTGACTTTAAAAGACTGACCACCCTCGGATCCTGGCAAAGCGTACGAAGAGCTTTATCCACAAGAGCTACATGCTTTGTTGGGTCGCAATGCTTTACCAGCTCCTCCCTCACTTTCTCCAGCTGCTTCTGCAAAAGCCTGATCAAGGGAATCACCTGACTCAAGCTGGCAGTGTCGGAACTGACTTCTCGTGTGGCAAGTTCAAATGGCTGCAGAACCTTGCACAACACGGAAATAATTCTCCAGTGCGCTTGACTAAGGCGCATCCCCACTCCTTTTCCTATGTCTTAGGTGACTGTGTAGGCTTGAATGGCCTTTTGTTGCTCCTCCATCCTCTGCAGCACATAGAGGGTGGAGTTCTAGCACGTCACTACCTCTTGTTAATTTAGAATGCAAGACTTGTAAATACTTTGAAGATAAAAAAAAGCAGGCTGCACAGACTGTGGAGCTAGAAAGTGAAATTAAATGGACCACGTTACTTTGGTGGCTATCTATGCCCCCCCCCCCCCCCCCCCGCCCTACACTTGTAGTTGAATATTAAAAAAGCAGCCTGCATAGACTTTAGAACTAGAAATTCAAATATACAAAGAAATGGAAAAAGGCAGTTTGGTATCTGTATGCATCAGATCCCCTCTCCACTAGGAGTAAAATAGAAAACTATTCAGCCGTTATATAATCTAGAATATAAATAGAAATTGAGAAAGGCAATTTGGTATCTGTCTGCATCATAATCATCAACATCCTCCTCAGCGCCAGCTACATCAATATCCTCCTCCCGGTGTACAACATTCACACCTTCATTAGCCAAATCTGTAACTGGACTGTGGGTGATCCTTCCAGCATATGCAGAGGGCGTGCTGCAAATGGTGGAAGGAGCCACCTCTTCCCATACAGTGATGGGAAGGTCAGGCTTCGCAACCACCAACACCCTTGGACTCGCCTTGGGTATTTGTGATAATTTCTCTTTAGAAGGCAGAGTTGTTTGCTGTATTGTTGCTGACAGCATAACTCTCTTAAATTTTTTGTAGGGGGGGAGGAGAGCTTAGTTCCTTGGGTGAAGCTGAACCACTAGTCATGAACACGGGCCAGGGCCTAATCCGTTCCTTGCCACTGCGTGTAGTAAATGGTATATTGGCAACTTTACGTTTCTCCTCAGATGATTTTGAGTTTCTCTTTTTGCTACTTTTACTGAACTTGGGCTTTTTGGATTTTACATGCCCTGTACTAGGAGATTGGGCATCGGGCTTGCCAGATGACGTTGATGGCATTTCATCGTCTATGTCATGACTAGTGGCAGCAGCGTCAGCATTAGGAGGAAGTGGGTCTTGATCTTTCCCTACTTTATCCTCCAAATTTTTGTTCTGCATTATATGTAGCACAAGAGAGTGTACCCCGAAGCCACACACACTCGACAAAGCCTTTAAAAATTATATGCGGCACAGGAGAGTACCACTGGACTGGAGTTATACAGCAGTACCACTGGACTTATACTGCAGAATCAGTGAAATTTGTAATATGGCAGTAACAACAATGGACTTCTACTGCAGAATGAGTGAACTTTGTAATATTGCAGTACCACTGGACTTATACTACAGAATGAGTGAACTTTGTAATATTGCAGTACCACTGGACTTATACTGCAGAATGAGTGAACTTTGTAATATTGCAGTACCAATGGACTTATACTGCAGAATGAGTGAACTTTGTTATATAGCAGTACCAATGGACTTATACTGCAAAATCAGTGAACTTTGTAATATAGCAGTACCACTAGACTTATACTGCTGAATCAGTAAACTTTGTAATATAGCAGTACCAATGGACTTATACTGCAGGATTGTTTTGGGATATTTTTTTATTTTTTTTATTTTTATAATTACTTTATTTGTAAAAAATTTTATAACTTTTTTTAAATTTTTTTATAATTTGGGAATAATGGGGAAATAACAATGCCCTTAGAAGGACAGAGCACAGGACACAGCACCACTGGACTGAACAGGACACAGCACAGGACCCAGCAGCACCACTGAACTCAGAAGGACAGAGCACAGGACACAGCACCACTGGACTGAGCAGAACACAGAGCACAGAACTGAACAGCTTGAGATATAGCAGGACAGAGGACCACCTAACACACCCTCCCTCTACCCTGATCAATGCCCGAGTGAAGATGGCAGCGACTAGCGGGGAATTTATAGGATCCGAGTATCGTGAGATCCGACAGCGGGATTATGACTCAGAGCCTCGGTTTCAGTTTTGCAATTGGCGGGAATACCCGGATCTGTCTCGGATCCGGCTCGGATCGGCAACGTTCGGGTGGGCTCAGATTTCAGAAATCCGAGTGCGCTCATCTC